>NC_056741.1:89080314-89380314 GCF_019279795.1 Protopterus annectens
GGGGTGTGCTGTGAAGGGGATGATGGGTATTCAAATATGTATCCAGGTGTGTTGGGGTTGGATGGCACAGTTCAGGCCAGACCATTATGTGGATATGTGCCGGTAAAGTTTCTGTACACGTGTATTGCACTTTTTAATGTTCACATGTTTGTGGGATTGTATTGCAGATGTGTATATTTTTTCTTTGGTTATCTTCCTGATTCACCCACTGCTCCCTCGTAGACCTCCAGTTCACATATTGTGCATCTAACCCAGTCTCCCCTTGGCAAATTAATACATTACCCATCACCCCCCACCCCATATTCCACACACACCATTCATCCATTCTTTAGTTGATGGCCCATGGCACAGTCAACAGAACACATTGCGTACACTACATATCTCTGAGACCAATATGGTTGTGAGGACTACCCTAGCATTTCTGATCATCCACATGCTGTACTTCACACACATAGGTACACGCAAATACGTATCTTTCATGACATGGTAGGTAGACCCGGGTAATACCTGTTCATCTATGGGCCATCCTGACAAGGACGACTTGGAACACGAATGGGCAGATATTGGGTGAATGCTCTGACCATTGGTAGGGTTGCCACCTTTTCATATGACCTGGATGGGACATTTTTGGGACACACATCAGAGTTTACAGGCCAACACATACCCATGGTCATTATAAAGGATAGTACTTTAGTTTTATGCCTACATATAAGCTTTTATTGTTGTAGTGGTGTAGTTGCTTATTTTGTTTAATTTACTTGCTTATTCTGTTTCTTGTAAGATTTAGGTATTTTATATACAAACATAAGTATTGTATGGGACTATTACATAAAATATGGGACATAATTATGTCCTACTATCGCATGACATTTCACATTTATAATGGTTTTGATATGGACACACCTGCCTATTGGGGGACTGTCCCTCACAATGTAGGACAGGTGGTAACCCTAACCATTGGGCTAGGCTTAGCAATTGGCGGCGCGCTAACATGATGCGTTTCACTTCCACTTGGTATAACTAGCGACACTACAATAGAATATGGGCACAGGGTTTTAAATATCATTTGTTCGAGGGATGGGGACTCGATATTCAGCTATGTGCCTTTGTGTTTACTTCTTATTGTGGTGTTCGCAAAAATGTCTTGTATGCTTTGCATACATTTCAGTATCCACGGACACTGACAGGAGTGATTACTATTAGAGGCAGGCTGTACTAGTCAGAATTTTAGGTTGCACATATGCAGCCGACATGTTCACGCCTCCATGCAGTGCTAGGACACGCCCCCTGCACTCGTACACGTTTCCTATGTACGTGGCCGTTACGGCAGCATGCCTTCATTAATATGCATGTGGTGCTGCTGCACCATCTCTCTGCTGCATGGTCGGCACAAGGCTAACGCAGTCCTTGCGCTGAGCTTTATGAATCCCAGGGACTATTATAAAAGGGAACCATGAATATGTTTGCAGACAGTGTAGCTCATAATTCTTATAAAAGAAGCCTACTATGCTATATTAACCAATCAGAGGCTTGACATTCACAATTAGGGTTGCTTATACACATTAGATGTAATGCAATCTGATCTGCATGCATAGAATGCATGATGTCATGAGCTAAGTACGAAAGCTTCACTTCTTAGATTTCACTGACATTTCCCACCCATCATGCTACACAGTACAGTTTCCTGACCTCACTTTAACTGTGTCACAAAGTCTGCTTATTTACAGTAACAAATGCAAAGTTTAACTGTCAGATACTTCCAAACAGTAAAATAACATGCAATGCCAATAAGAGAGAAAACAGCACTTTAACATTAAACTCTACAGGAAACATAACTTGTAACCATTTAAAAACCTTGTGCCATAAAACATACAAGCATATAACTGTCAGAGACCTAAACAGCTTTTTGTTCACACAGGTACCAATATATATTTTGAAATGATCAGAAGTTATAAATATTAAAAAAAAAATAGTTGATATATACTAAATCATAGATATGCTCTGTTATCCCATGTATCCAAAAACGTTTTTATAAATAATCTAAGCAGTGACTATGTCTGTGTTGTTGTGTATTTCGGCTTATCCCGGTTAAGGGGTTGCCACAGCAGAGTTCCGGTCCGCTAATGTTTGGTAGTGGATTTTTACATGCCGAGTTACCAGCCCTGATGCACAACCTTCAACGAAGGCACACCCATTCACGCATGCCTCCACACAGAAGACGCTCTAGCTGAGAGTCGAACGCGACAACGTCTTTCTGTGAGGCAACAACACTACCGCAGCACCACTACCGCGGGTTTGACTATGTCTGTGTAATAACTCAAAAGAACATTTATCAGGGCAAAGGGTTATATATTATTTGAAATAAAGCATGTCATCTTAAGGTCATAAAAGCAAAGATAGCTTACTGTTCAATTATATCACTCAATAAACCAGTAATATTATACTAATATACTAAAAGCATAAACAGTTATTTAATTTGTATATGAACACAAAAAAGTATAGAAATGAACAAGCAAAAAGAGAAAGAAAAGAAATAAGAAAAATATTGTCATGACATACCTTACATGAAGATTTAGTAAGTATAAAACAAATTAAAGTCCTGTTGCAGAAGATGCTTTGAGATATTTAGTGGGAATAATAATCTTTGACTCAGTTTTTTGTTTTTTTTCTTTTTAACATCAGCCCAAGAAGATTTGTCAGTAACTCTCTTCAGAGATACAGATGCCCATTCCATATCTTCAGGTAAGGAAATAATGTTATTGTTTTTAATAAAGGCAGTAGTTTCCTCTAGGGAATTAAATGATCCAATTTCATTCTGATATAGAATTTTTATTCTGGCAGGAAAGACAAGCTGAGTTTTGAGGTTATTCTGCTTTAACAGTTTTATTAATAGCCAAGCTTTTTTCCTCTGTTTCAAAACCCTGGTAGAATAGTCATTATCAAACCTAATTGAGTTTTGATTACATTTTAATGGACTTTTCCTCCAGGCAGATTTTAGGACCAACTCCTTGTCCAAATAAGATAGAAACTTTATGACTATTGATCTGGGAGGAGAAGAGGAGGATGTTGACACTGGATTCCTAAACCTCTATGAGCTCTTGCAATACCAGAGGACAGACCCTCCTTTAAATCTAAAATCTCTGGAATTCAGGTATTCATGAAATAAATTATATCTTCTCCTTCAGCTCTCTCAGGGATAACAAAAATTCTTATATTTGACCTTCTCTCCGTGATTTCCAGGTCATCCACTTTATTGAGAAGCCAAATGTTTTGTTTGATGAGAAAATCTTTCTGGCTTTCTTCTTCCTTCAGTCTTGCATCAAGATCATTCAGAGATGCTTCTAAGTGTGTTATTCTGGATTGATGCTGCTGTATAAGTTAATTATTCCTGGCTCCACAAAGTCTACTCTTCAATTTTTCCCTTGGAACTAGACAAACTTTCAACTTAAGCACTCAAACCATTCACTTCTCATACCAGCACTTGCTCAAAACTCATAGCAAGCACTAACAAACCTTAGCACTAGACCCCCCCCCCTATATTGTAGAGAAGGACAAGGCTCTCTATTCGACCTTACCAGCCATTCAGTAAAACAGTTCACTGTACCTATCCAGGCATGTCCAAAGGGCAGTTTCAGGTGTACTCTCCGGTATAACTGGTGAATCTGGGCATTTTGAGGCAATGTTGCAATTGCCTCATGTACACAGACAACCCTCTCCTCCTTCCACCAAACACTAATATGTGTGAAAGATGCAATTATACTGCCAAACTGGAGGCTAAGCTCTCTCAACCCAAGACTGGACCAGGCAGTCAAGAGGAGAAGGGAATTATCTGCATCACACCACCAGTCTCATATAGACCTACAAAACCAGCACCGGCAAAAAACACACATAAATACACAAAAACATACTCGGAGGCTCTAAATAAAAATCTGCAAAAGCAACAGAGACCTCCAAAGCAGATATCCAAGCAACCTCCACCCCCCCCCAACACAAACCATGAAACACATCTTCACAAAACCAGTGTGCCACACAATCACAGCCCTTAAGGCAAAATAACATACCCAACACACTAGTAATAGGTGACTCTGTAGTCAGGTACACTAACGTCCCACTCACTAGGCTGAACAAGGAGAAGGTTACTGTTAGCTGCCTGTCGGGTGCCAAGATCCGCCACATAACACAAGCACTCAGATCACTCCAGAACAATTACAAACATGACTCTGTCACTGTCCATGTTGGTGTGAATGACCTGAGCCGTACCTCCCTGGACTACATGAAAAGAGACATGGAGGAGCTCTCTGTTCATGTAGCCCAGGCCAGTATGACCCTGACCCTGAGTAGCATCCTACCCTCACCAAGAATGATACCACGATATAGAGAAAAAATTATCAATTTCAACAATTGGCTAAGCTTCTGGTGTCATTCAAAAGAGATCCAGTGTCTGTCAGCCTGGGATGACATGCTCCACAACCATGCTGATTCTCTAGAGACAGCTTGCACCTGTCACCCTTAGGCTTTCGAATACTGGCCAAGGCTCTTGAAACCCCCATAGTGCCTTTTTAGGCAAGGCTCAAAAGACAAACCCACCACCGTAAATTGCACAAGTAACAAAAAACTGAGGGTAATGCTACTCAATGCCAGAAGTCTAAACCTCAAAATGCACGCGCTGAAGGCACTCCTCAGTATGGAGAAAATTGATATATGTGCAGTAACAGAAACCAGGTTTAATGCTCCAGAGAGCACCCCAGCACTACCAGGCTACAACTCATACCATACGTTTCGACCACAAAACCTGGGCACAAAATACAAAAGGCAGGGGAGTATCCATATTCATCAAGGATACCACACCTCCAGGTTAGTGGCACAGCATGATGCTTCAGAGATCATCCACATGCAACTAACAATGGGCAAAACTGCTATTCAAATTACAGCTTGCTACAGATCACGCATCATGTCCCAGGACCCCCACTCTGCATTCCTGGATACACTGGGAAACATAAAGGTCCTACCAAACACCCTGATATTGGGTGATTTCAATTACCCAAACATTAACTGGGAGAACTACTCAAGTACAAACTCCCTTGCTGAACATTTTCTAGACTTTATAAACTCAAATGCCCTGGATCAACTGGTCAATACCCCCACCAGAGTGACAACATATTGGACCTGGTCATCACCAACATGGGCGACCGGTGTTCCACACCGGAGGTCAACCCCTGGCTGGTTAGATCTGACCATAAACTAATCAGTCTGGATATCCACATTCTGCCATCACCCCTGGATAAAGAAACCACCGTGAAAACCTTTTCAAAAGCAAACTTCACGTTACTTAAGACCGAGGTGGGAAGTTTCAAAGCCCCCATGCTAAAGGATAACACTGTCCAAGCTGCAAAATCCTTTACTAATGCACTCTACAGGCACCTAGAAGAATGCATGGATCATGCTATCCCAAATAAAACCAAGACTCACTCCTCCAAGAAAAGGAAACTAATCTGGTGGACCCCTGCCATAAACAAGCTATACAATAGAAGGATGAAACTAGTACAGAAAAGAGTAAAATCCCAAGAAGGAAAGGCATCCCTGATCAGTATCAGCAAGGAACTACGTTCCCTCATAAAATCATCCAAGGTTAGCTTCGAAAGAAAAATTGCCGTGGACTCTAAAGATAACCACAAGGCATTCTTTAACTGTGTCAAGAATCTAAGTGGCAATTCTCAGATCTGCTCGGAGTTAGTGCAGAATAGCACAAAATACACTGAACCAACCGATATATCCAACATCCCAGCAGACAGGTTCAGTGCAAACTTCACCCCCCACTCACCCCCAGAAGGGCCATTGACTATAGCAGAAGAATATAGAGCCCATGAAATCACAGACACTCAGGTTAAAACAGCCCTCTCCAAAGCCAAAAACACAGCATCAATGGGACCAGATGGTGTCCCAGGATGCGCCCTATATGAGCTCAAAGATGAACTAACCCCTCACCTAAACACACTGTTTAAACTCAACCTTTCCATAGGCTATGTGCCCAGAGAGTGGCGCACACAACGGTTATTCCATCCCACAAAGGTGGAGCCACAACGGACCCCGGGAACTATTGCCCTATAAGCCTGACTAGCTTGGTCTGCAAAGCTATGGAGCACATCATCATGGATCTCTTTAACAGAGACATTGGAAACCTCCAAACACTGGATCCTACCCAGTTTGGCTTTGTTAAGGGCAGATCATGCCTCTTAAACCTGGTGGACTTCTTTGAGACAGTTACCAAGGCTATAGATGAGGGAAAGGTGGTTCACACAGCTTACCCAGACCTCGCAAAGGCCTTTGACACCATTCCCCACTCAGGTATTATAGACAAGCTCACCAGCGTGAACATAAACCCCTACGTCATGAGATGGATTGCCAACTGACTCACAGACAGAACCCACATGGTAAGAGTTACAGGAGCTAGGTCTGACTCTAAACCAGTTACAAGTGGTGTTCCCCAGGGCTCAGTCCTAGGACCCCTCCTGTTCGGCATATACTTCTCAGAGGTACAGGCAAGCACAGGAGGACTATGGCTGATTGACTCTCCAGCTGACACACACATCTCCAAAAGGGTCTCACTGAGACAAATACCTGGTGTCAAAACCATGGCCTCAAGCTAAATGCCAAAAAGTGCATAGTCATCCCCTTTGGCAAAAACAAAGTACCCACAAACTACCACATAGGTGGTAGCCCCCTAAATACGGAAGATGTAATAAGGGATCTGGGGACCCATGTAGATAGTAACCACTCCTTTGATAATGACATTGTCAAAGTGGTTAGAAAATCCTTCTATGTGGCCCACCTAATCACAAAAGGGTTTGTATCCAGATCGAAAGAGGTCATTGGGCTCCTCTATGCATCACTCATCAGACCCATCATAGAGTACAATGCCCCATTTGGGATGTACCTTACAAGACACCTGCAACAACTGGAAAGACCACAGAAGTACCTCACCAAGAGGATCTCTGACCTCAAGCAGATGTCCTATGCAGCTCAACTGAAGAAACTTCAGCTGTACTTGGTTGCATACCACCTACTCAGAGGTGATCTCTTCCTGACATACAAGGCCATGTCCAACCCAGAATTGATGGACATGCTCCACCTAAAGAAAACCATATCCCCTCAAGCCACATGCTCCAGGGATCTAAACCTCACCACAATGATAAATAGGATGTGCTGGAGGGATAGATTCTTGTCTCAGAGACTTCCCATGCTCTGGAACAAGATTCCAATCTACATTAGGCAGAGCTCCTTGCTAACCCTCTTCAAGAGAAACCTTGTCGAGTGGATGGGAAACATAAAGTTTACCCCAGGGATCACGTCAATGACTCTGCTGGACAGAGACACAGGGGACTAATCTAAGGTGGCTGCGAAAGCCAACACATTCTGGCTAGGCTTATAAATGCCTTTGGGCAGATAGCCTAGTACCTACCTTTGACCCTATGAACCTATGAACCTTGAGAGAATCTGTTTGCTTCTGACACTTTTCCTTGAGGTTTTGTAAATTCTCCTTAAAATCATCCATTTTTAGTGAGAGGTCTTGTAGAGGAGATGTCACAAGCTGCATTTCTTTTTTTAAAGCCATGTCAGAATGAGAAGTCTTCGAAGTGCTCATCTCCACAAATGATATATTCTCCTTTATAATTTGACAGGAAAAAACTTTCCCAAGTTCACCAAAGTTACTAATAATATAGTTTAGACTTCAATATATCAATTCTAAGTATTTTTGGCAAAATAAAATAAGTTATTTGCTGTTTTTTATATTAATTTCATGGAGCTCTGAAAAACTGCTGCTATCATTTGGCCATGTTGGCACCGCCCCCTCGAAGGGGAAAATTTCTAAGTGTCAGATTGCACCTAACCATGTAGGTGCTCTAACACCATTGTGTAGACAGGAGGAGCAAAGAACAAGAAAAGGGGGTGTGTCACACTTGCTGGAAGCACATTGGAGCCCTGTTGCCTGGTGTCTGCTTAGCTAAGTACAGCTAGGAGAGTAGGTGTGTCTGAGGCCGTGTACTCATACTCCATGAACTGAAGAGAGTGTGCACGGGCAGGGGAGGGACAAATCTTGCTGTTTACACTACCAACAGGCTGGAAGAGGAAGGGTAGAAGGAAAAGGCAAAGGAAGTATCAGAAAAAGGGAAATGCTGTACAGACCAACAATATGGAAGTCTGCAACCCACAATTGGCCAATGAAAGCACTCGAATAATACACCTGACAGGTGGTTACAGAGCTGAAGATGGGCGGACATGTAAAATAGAATTAAAGGACAATAGCACAAAATAAAGGTGAACTGATGTAGAAATCAGTACTATGGGAGTCTTGCAACTCAGAATGGGTCCTGCAAATATAATACAGCTGGCATGCAGCTGCAGAGTTGTAAATATGAGGAGATGCAAGTAAAAATTAATTACAAAAAGGGCAACAGGAGAATAAAGGCAGTCATCCACAAATAATCATTAATGTGTCTAACACTCACAGTGGCCAAATCCAAGCCATGAGCAAGTAAATGGGAATCTGGAATAAATCAGAAACGGTGAATCTGACAGGCAGCAGTAGCATCACACCACTAAAAAGTATGGAAACACCCCTCAGTCTGCATTTCCTTACAAACTCTGCACCTTCAAAGTATACCTGGGAATTTAAACTGGCAAAATGCTAGGGGCTGCCATTGCTTGGATACATCACCATGTGCTAGAGGCTGATGGTGGTGAGGAGGATACCGCTGCCAACCGCTTCAGGCCCAGGAAGAGGAGGAGAGTGTTCAGACCCAGGGTGACCTATCAGGGGCTACATGACTTAGAGATTGTAAAGTGTTACATGGTGGACAGGGACATACATCAGCAAATTGTGGAGCTCTGCCGGCATCACCTCACATCCAGAACAAACAAAGGGGAACCCATCCCAGTGGATATTAAGGTATGTGCAGCCTTAAGAATACCATCTACAGGTACTGTCCAAACACCTACTGGGGATATCATGGGGGTGTCACAGGCATCTGCATCCAGAGTACTCCATCAGTTCCTGGATGACGTGCAACCATATGTTCATGAACACATCCACTTCCCTAATACCTGTGAGGAATTCACCAGCAAAATGTGTCTCCTCCACCATGTAGCTGAATACCCACAGGTACTGGGTGCCATAAATCACACACACATCCACACCAAAGCACCACCCGGTGAGCAGGGTAGGGTCTACATCAACCACAAGTGCTTGCCTTCCATCAACTGCCAGGTTGTGTGCAATATCTAGGGCATTATCATGCAAGTGTGTGCTGGCAGCCCTGGAAGCTATTATGGCTCCCACATGTGGGATTCCTTACAACTGTATCAGGGGTTTGCCAGGGGGGACGTCCAAACTGGCCATCTAGTGGGGGGTGCTGGCTACACACTGGAGCTGTGGCTGATGACACCCATCAGAAATGCACACCACCCCCCGAATAAGAATGCCATAATTAGGCACATGCACAAATCAGGATTATTATAGAGTGTGTTTTTGGAATACACAAGTCATGGTTCCACTGCCTTGACATATCCAGTAGAGCCTTGCAGTACTGTCCAGCTACATGTGGACAAATGTTCACAGTATGTGCCATGCTACACAGTATGATCCTGTTAAAACAGCTGCAGCAGGAACAACATGGGGAGGGGACACACAACCCACCACCATTGCCAAGGTCACCACAGGCACAGAGGGAACTGGAGGAGGAACTTCCTGAGCCTGCCCCTAGAGGCAGACAGAGGCATGCCCAGTATGCCTATGCCTTGGCAAAGAGGCAACATATAGCAAATACACTGACACTGTAGTGACTCAGGGACTGATACCTCTCTCCGACTCACACATACAGTAGAAGGGATGCCAAACATGACACTACCTATACTTTACCATTTATAGGGCGTGTACTGCATGCATCCTACATACTCAGCCCTCCAGCACCATCCTCAATACCACACCAGGCACAAGGTAGGTCACCCTTACTATCAATTACTGAATGGAGTACTATATTCTGATAGTTATATCTATGCTATGGATGGAAGCATGCAAGGGAACTGGTTGGCCAAATGGGATAGCAGCAGATAGGTGACAGCTATATGGGACAGCATGAAATCCATAACCAATACTGGTGTCCCCATACTATGCAGTAGTACTCAGGATGACAACTCCCACTGCAGTACATGTGGTAGCTTGACTAACTGTCGGTGTCCACAGGTTACACACATGGATGTCAATGAGCATTCCATTCCCACCTCCCAGACTCACCCAGCAGGACAGGTGTAAATGGCTGTAAATAAAGGTCAGGAAAAGCTCCACAAATGCTGGCAATGGTGTACAGCCCCCCTTCAGACCTACACAGACATACCACAACAGGTCTGGCAGTTGCAGTATAGTTCTGAAGAGTAAGATGTCTAAAACTGAAATGTATGCCATTACAATCTAACTTGAGTACTCCACTGATATGCCTTTAATCAGCAAGATAGGGCACACTACAATACTAAATGGAATCAAACAGAGTTATAACTGAAATACCAGTGCAGTCAGTGCAAATGTAGAAAGTTGTCAGGTGTGCCCCCCAACCCCATATATAAATGGCAGTAACATGTAAGTTTGTAGAGTAATATCAGTGGAGCACAGATTGCCTGAGCTGTCCCAATCAACACGATAATTGGTGTATGCCCACTATATGCAGGGGTCAATATGCCAATCTTTTGTGAATGTTTAATATTGTCTGGAAATTGACAGCATGTAGGCCTGGATGTTGTGTCTCAGTGGCCTAGGTATAGCACTGTGTTTGACAGGTTCATGGTCCAACACCTGCAGTGCCAACCAATCTGCTTCTCAGCTACACCTATGTTACTAGTTGTACACACTCACTGTCCAGATGTCAATATGTGTTACTGTCAGAAAGCTGGACAGGCTATGAACAGGGATCCATACATAGAAACAGTACACAGGTGGAAGAACTCTATGCAGTGCCTAGAAAGTAACTATGAACTGCACACATATTTGGAATTAAATATAGAGGTTAACATCACATTAGTTGTCTGTCTAATATGGAATGCTGGATGCCTGGACCAATCACTGGCAGCCCACATAAACCACAGTTATAAGGTAATGACACACTGCTGATGTCCACATACAAGGCAGGAGAAGGAGACGGTCCCAGTCATATCTGTGAGTCAGGTGCCATAAGCATCCATATCACACATGCACTCAGTCCACCACCCCCTACAAAAGCCACAGGTATTTCATCAGTCATATCCTTGCTGTTGGGAATGATGTCAGAATTAGCACAGGTCTTTTATGGAATAAACACTGGATGCAGCATGCTGACATGGCATTGCATGCAGGTGTGTCCATAGCCATAGGCAGCACCTTGCACACATCCATACTGATGCATCACTATGAACTAGAAGGATTGCCAGGAACACCTCACCCACTTGCCGATGTCACCCCAGGGAAGTCCACTGGCTTGAAGCCTGGTAACGTATGAGTGGCAAAATGCAATGGCCTACATCACTGTCATGTGGCCTACAGGCCTCTGGCAAATGCCCATGGCTCACCCATACTGCCGTCCTATGCTTCACACATAGTGCCATCATATGGAATGTCATAGGGTCCTAACTAAAAACATAACACATTAAGCAGAAAACAATTTTCCTTAGTAATAAGATGTGCCACATAGCAGGACTTTCTGACCACAGTGACAATGTGGTGGTCAAAACAGAGGTTGCTGTTAACCTATGTTCCCAGATCTGTTTTAACGCCATCTGTGTTCAGTGGACTACCATCAATGTGGTAATTCAAGGGAACTGTAATTTTACCAAGGGGGTTGATGACACATTATTTGGCATTGATAAAAAATACCAAAGCAGGAACAGTTGGCAAAGCCGTTGCAATTAAATTCCACAAAGCGAATACAAGTTTAGCGCTTTCTTCCACTTTTAATGCAAAATGTGAACTTCATCAGAAAAGCAGGAACTCTCCCTTGTTCCCGTTTTATATAAAAAAAACAGGAAATGATGTCATACAATTAATTAAATCAGAAATCCATTACATTAATATTTTACATTCAAAACATTGTCTGTAATTTTCTAAAACCTTACTTTATGAACAATTCATTAAGCGTCAATGTTTACATTCTAAATTGTTAAAAAGTATTTGCCTATATGGTCAGTCATTACATCTTGGATATTCATTATTGATTTATAGTATTTATAGTATTCATGGAACCGATGTGTCTTGTGATGTTGACTTGGTTTAAAACAATAGGACATATATACAAAGTTACACCTTATAATTTTATATTGTTAATTAGAGACACATTTACATATGTGTATATATATATATATATATTTATATATCTTTTTGTATATTTATATAATTATATATTTATATATCTTTTTGTCAATTTATTTATATTTCATTATTTATTTACATTTATAACTCATAAATTCAGTATTTAAAAGCGTTTATTTTAGGATATAATTTTTATGATAAATTGTTATACACCTTAGTATACATATATATATAAATATTTACATATATATGTTTTGAGTAGATATTAGTATATTATATATAGGCAAATACTTTTTAACAATTTATAATGTAAACATTGACGCTTAATGAATTGTTCATAAAGTAAGGTTTTAGAAAATTACAGACAATGTTTTGAATGTAAAATATTAATGTAATAGATTTCTGATTTAATTAATTGTATGACATCATTTCCTGTTTTTTTTATATAAAACGGGAACAAGGGAGAGTTCCCGTTTTTCTGATGAAGTTCACATTTTACATTAAAAGTGGAAGAAAGCGCTAAACTTGTATTCGCTTTGTGGAATTTAATTGCAACGGCTTTGCCAACTGTTCCTGCTTTGGTATTTTTTATCATTTTTCGGCTAGTCCGAGTTTTGTGGTTTTATTATTTGGCATTGAGCTTCAGGCCATGGTTCTGGCACCAGTCATTGGACTCATTGAGGCATTTCTATGTGATGTCAACATCACTTGGGGAGTTCATTATAGCCCCAAACTTGCATTCATCTGCACACTTTGTCAGCCACCACCCTTTATGTTGGCCTGGATGTCAGAGTAGTAGATACCAAACAGGAGAGGACCCAGGACCGAACCCTGTGGGACTCCACTCATGACTGGTTACCAGTCTGACTTGGAGGCAGCTACTTTCACATTGTGGGTTTTATCTGTGAGCAGGTTTGCAGCCCATCTAGTGATATAGGTGTTGGGGTCTAGTCTAGTGCATGTTTCTATGATTAATGAGTACTGAATGGTACCCTTTATTTATACGTATATATGTATGCTTAGATATATATATATATATATATATATATATATATATATATATATGTGTGTGTGTGTGTGTGTGTGTGTGTGTGTTTATATATATATATATATATATATATATATATATATATATATATATATATATATATACACCCTTATACTCACCTCCCATATCACTCCTTATTGCAACCTTAAAGCCTGCGTTCTTCTAACAAACTTCTTATATCAGCTTGCAAATCCAATAACTTGGCAGGCAAATCCTTGTTCTCAAACACAATAGGTAAAGCCTGGAACTCTCTTCCTAACAACCTCACTGCTATCTCTTCTTTTCCCTGTTTCAAATCCCAACTCAGAACTCACCTCAAAATCACTGGCTCTGCCCCTGCACTAACCCTGACTAGCTTTCAATGTGCTACTAGTAATTTCTATTCTCCTTCATACAAACCTTACACTAAATCTTTTCTATTGTCATGCATAATTTGTATACCCTTAGTCTGTAATTAATTTCTAATTGTTGCTTCTGTAATAACATGCTAATGATAATATTATTATAATTTTTCTCAATGAACTAAATTTGTAAATTCCGATATTAATGTCTGTATCTGGAGCTTTTCTCCCCGGGCCCCTGCTGAAAATGGCCATATATCCAGCTAGACAAGCCTGGTAAACAAATGTAAAATAAAATAAAAATAAATATGCCTTCAGTCATATATTTATATGTGTATATGTATTTTAGATATGTATGTTTCCATATATATGTCTATATGCAACACGTGATTGATTCTACAGAGATTTCACATGGTTGTGGTATGCCTGTATTGCATGATAATTTTGGAAGAGCAACAGTGACTTGTACAGCTCAGATGGTGTACTTGTATGGGGCTGTGACTGTGGCATACAGGGTCCTGGGTTAATGACTTTGGATTGACAGTTTTATTTCCATTAATGTTAAATAACCAGACTGCATGATATGGTACGTACAACATAAAACTCTTCCATGTTTCAAATGGCTTAGTGGTTGAGTGATTTGAATGTGGTGTATAGGGTCCTGGGTTTGAGACATGGGACCAATGTGCTTTTTCCATTAATTTAAATAACCTGACTGTATGATATGTTAGGTATAACATAAAACTATTCTATGTTTCAAATGGCTTAGCGGTTGAGTGATTTGAATGTGGTGTATAGGGTCCTGTGTTTGAGACTTGGGATCAATGTACTTTTTCCATTAATTTAAATAACCAGACTGCATGATATGGTAGGTACAACATCAAACTATTCTACATTTCAAATGGCTTAGTGGTTGAGTGATTTGAATGTGGTGTATAGGGTCCTGGGTTTGAGACTTGGGACCAATGTACGTTTTCCATTAATGTTAAATAACCAGACTGCATGATATGGTAGGTACAACATCAAACTATTCTATGTTTTAAATGGCTTAGTGGTTGAGTGATTTGAATGTGGTGTATAGGGTCCTGGGTTTGAGACTTGGGGTTAATATACTTTTTCCATTAATTTAAATAACCTGACTGTATGATATGTTAGGTAATCATGCTGCTCTTTTATGTCTCTAATGGCTTCGTGGTTATGTGCTTTGACTATGGTGTAGGTGGTCCTAGAGTTAGGGCTAACATTTTTCCATTAATTGAAATGACCAGACTGCATGATATGGTAGGTAAAATATTGTGCTACTTTATCTCTCAAATGGCTTAGTGGTTAGGTGCTTTGATTATTGTGTATAAACTCCTGGGCCCAAAACTTGGGACTGATGGTTTTATTTCCATTAATGTTTAATAACCAGACTGCATGATATGTTAGGGAAGCATCATAAAATTCTACATCTCACATAGCTTAGTGGTTAAGTGCTATGACAATGATGTATGGGCTTCTGAGTTAAACACTTGGGACCAATGGTTTTATTTCCCTTGTTTTAATAACCAGACTGTATGCTATGTTAGGAAAACCATCTTTAAATTGTATGTTTGATATAGCTTAATGGTTAAGTGTTCATATTATGATGTATGAGGTCCTGGGGACTGGCATTTTTTTCCATTAATGTTAAGTAACCAGAGTGCATGATATGTTAGGAAAACATCATAATGTGCTACATCTGTAGTGGTTTAGTGGTTAAGTACTTGTGATTATGGTGTATGGGGTTCTAGGTTCATGTTATACTTTATTGCAGAGGGGGACTTGTCTTGTGTCTTGTGTCTTTCGGCTTTTTCCCGGTTAGGGGCCGCCACGGCGGAACTCCGGTCCGCTAATGATTGGTAGTGGATTTTTATGTACCAGGTTACCAGCTCTGATGCACAACCTTCCACGAAGGCATGCCCCATTCACGTATGCCTCCACAGAAGATTCTCTAGCTGAGGATTGAACGGGACAATGTCTTGCTATGAGGCGACATTGCTACTGCAGTACCACTAATAAAATAAATTTAACATGTGTGGTTTAATTATTTTGCTAGGGGTATGGACATTCTTTCTGCACCATTATCTGTGGAGGGCTGTGTGAACATTAGGGTACTGGCAAAGGATTTGAAATGGGTTTGCCCTGCACACATTCTGGGGTAACATTTGATAATTGGGGCACGAATAGGACATAATATTAAAGGCACGCTTCTGCTCTGTATGGACACGGAACGCTCCATGCAAGAAGAACTTCTTGCACTGAGCATACGTGAATACCAAGGAGTGTAATGGCCCAAATAACAAGCAGACATTGTCAGTTTCCAAAAGGATACATTATTGCATTTTTTGCCTTCTATTGCGCAAACAGTTTAAGCAGTGTTAAGCAGCAGTCAGCACATTTCAACAATGCTTGCAGGTCCAGAACACTTACAGACAACAAACTTGACACTTAACAGTTTCAAAGCCAATACATTGTATCATGTGTGGTTTTCCATCACTCAAACACATTAAGCAGCATTACGGGCCAGTCCCCAAACATAGGTAGCTGCTGCCTACTTGTTCCTGTGGCAGCAGCTGTAAGTAAAGGGGTACAATACAGATGAAGCTTGGTTCTAATCCAACAAAGTCAAAAGTTTTATTACAGCTGCTCCACTTTACTCTATAAAAATTCACAACAGTAAAATAATTAAATATAGAAATAACTAAGTATAGCATATGCAATTGGGGCATACACAAGATATGATATATATATTAAATGTGTAGCTGTTAATATCATTATAATTATGGTTCTTTGCTTAAACATGTATTTTCAGAACTTTCATATCACACACATACATGGTTAAACACTCAAGTCTTTCTTGTATATGTGCAACTAATGATCAGGCCTGACAAACAAGGTCTCAGTTGCAATAACCACTCTGCAGAGTAATGACTGTAAAAATAAACACACTTATAGTACCCCTATACCTTATTGCAACTTGTATAAGTTAATGCCCAAAATACAGAAAGGTCAGGGTTCCAATCTAGCACACTCCAAATTTTACTAATGTTTACCCATTCATGTTTAAAAACTAAAGAACAATCCAAAGATAAGTATACATAACAATAACTATATATAGCACTGAATAACATATGAATTGTATGTCTGACTAGGGATATACTGACAATCATGTTTCTGTGCTTAAACTTGTCTTTTCTCACTTAGGATGGACTTCATACTTCAATGATAGCCATATACACATGAATTTATAAACCAAGGCCTTGTCCGGTTACACACATACAAGGTTATCCATTTGCTCTATCATATGTGTATATAATTAATGAGCATATGTAACAAGCACTTCTTCTGTGGCAAGGCTAAAAATGCACCTGTATGAAAGAATATGTTTTATCTATTGTACATAGGTTTGAATCCCACAGTGTACAAACTACATTTATCAGTGTGTAAATCCACACAAAAGATATGACAGGTTATAAAATTTATACTCCTAATACATGTCTGAAAAGTTAAATCAATGAACAGATACAGCAGTACCCAAACCAAAATCTAATACCAAATGTCACATTACCCTTCCTAATTCATAAATTGCCTTTCGCTCTGTTTGGCAATGTTGATCTCCACTTAACATCATGCAAAGGTGGTTTTCATGGTCGTCTGGGTTTGCAAACAAGCTGTAAAATGAGATAACATGAATTGGCGGGAAACACTCTAGCTGTTGCTGTTTGACCTGTCCAGACATGGCAGGAGCTAGAAGGGAAGGTACACAATTTAGGGCTCAAATGGGGGGTGTAGAGTAATCCAGAATATTCATTGGACTCCTTGTAAATTGTCACAGCTGTAGACTACTACAGGGGAGACTATACTGGGTCTCAGTACAAATCAGACACTTAGAATAGTCCACCCAAGGCTGTCTGCAGTGCGACTGGCATTCCACGCACTGCCGAGTAATGCAGACACCACTACAACAACCAAAAAAGGTGCAGGCAGGCACAACTCAGCCAGTGGATGGATGAGTTCAGGACTGCTTACATTTCACAATTGTGTAAGTGTACAGATAAAGGTATTTAATTTATATAGAATGGTATGCATAATGCTCTTTTCTTTTCCTCCCCTTTGTCTTTTTAGACTGGTATGCATAATGCTCTTCTGTTTTTTCTCCCTTTTGTCTTTTAAAGCTGCCCAGGAGATTGCAGCAAACACGGATACTTATGCTGGGCATTTGGAAAGACTTAGAAAAGCAAGGGATATGTATGCAGCACAACAGAATATTATTTTTCAAATGTACTGCTCTTCTATATGTTAAAGCAAATTACATATGCATATTTTAACTGTAAAATCAAGCTTGCATGCTTCAGTATGTAGCTCAAGCCAGCTGTAGCTGTCAATTGTAATAGTGCATTCAGGTGCTGTGGCGTCAAATCTCACAGGTAAAAAATATGTTGTAATATAATTAAAAATATTATGTAATAATTTCAACAAAATTACCATACATGCTATGCTGTTAACTTATCTGCATTATTTTTATACAGAATATATGCAATATAGGCATGTTATAAGGATTACTTAGAACAATTATCAGTTATAGTTTGTAGCTGTTAAAAACTATATTTCATGTAAAAGTAAATTTATTACTTATATCATACTATTTTTTTGTAAGTGACGTATGATGGTTCTAATTTTCATTTTTTTCTCTCTCTTACTCTATCCATTATCTCTCTTTTTTATTTTTATTTGTGTGGTCATAACATTCTGATGTCATCAGTTTCTGACAACTGACAAAATGATTTCTAGCACAAGGAGGTAGGCCAGCCACTGCAGCTCAGCCTGCCACCCCTCCAATGGTTGTCATACTGATACCCAGCACATCTGGGACCCAACCTGGCAATACTGCCTCTACAGCTCCTGCACTACCTGAGCCCTCCACATCAGGTAGCATTACCCCAGCAGCTGGTACAGTGGTACCCTCAGGGAGTATTGGCAAAGGTTATGATTTTGTCACCTGCCAGGAAATGCCAAGCATGGTGTGTAGTTCATGGGAAGTACCATTGGTGCATGCCTCAGATGGATGGAGAAGATGGTCACTGGAATGTTGGCAAAAGAAAATGTCAAGCACTCTAACAGCAAGCTGAAGAGGGGGATGCTGATGACAGTTCTGAGGGTGAGGACTAGATTCTCACTGTTCCCATGCTTGACAGGCATGGGCATCCATTGTCCCCTCCCTATCCACAATCATGGCATCCCCAGCCTGTTTTGTCCTTCACCAGCCCTATCTCTTGTCATATTTGTCCTGTCTGCATCCACTTCTTCATCAACCTTTACCTGCCCCTGACATACCTATATCCCTTACCCAACATTCCTCTCTTACTGAAATAGAAACTCAAACATGGGCACCCATCTCACAAAAAATATCATCCCATGCATAGCTCTCCCCTTCACACACGTGTATTTTCTACAGACTTCATTTGGTCCAATTGGCTATACAACATGATTTATTTGTCCTCACCCATCTTTGTTGAGGTGACAGACCAAATTCATCCAATATTCTATCGATGTTTATTTTACACTGTTGAAGAGGTGGATAGCTATGGTTCTTTCCTAATTCCCTCCTGCATATTCCATTATTGCTTTCCCTTTTTTCTTCCCCCTGCTTACCCCCATTTCACCACTTCCCTAACTACTGCATTTTCACACCTTTAATATGCTCAAAAAATAGAATAACACACCACACACATAAATAAGAAATCCCCATGAAACCCTTCAATTTTTGTCCTCTGTGTTTACACAGCATTTTACATTGCTTGCCAATGCTGAGCAATGGTGAATGGCTCTTCACGTCCAATACATGATACGGTTACCTCTGCACAATGCTGCTTAAACCCATTGTGCTAAGGAAACAAACAATTAAAGTAGAATAAAGGAACTCACATTAAAATTTTCATATAACTGTATTTAGATTGTTAACTGTATAAATATACAAATCCATGTGTGTACTGCTAAGCTAAATCAATTGAGTAGTGTTTGTTTTTATATAGTTCTTCATTGTAGTCAGTCCCTCTCATGTGTGCAAAAATTATCACTTGTAAATATTTAATTACATCAGCAATACTTATGTAAAAAAATAGATTGAGCTGGAGTCAAACCCTGTATCGTGTGTTCTCAAAATAAGAGCTCACTGCTGTTATACCAGCTGCCAAAGAGACAGGTAGGCAGAAGGTGTTTTCATTATATTCAGTACTGTCCAAGGTGCTGACTGCTGTACCTCTCTGCTTAATGTACTTGCATGGAGGAAAAAGAAGCAATAGACCACTTATAATTTTCTCAGTGAAGCAGAGACCCACATTTGCTCCTCAATTAACTATGCTCAAATGGGGTAAGCCGAATAAATATTTTTTTAATCTCCTAAAATTTATGGCACAACATTTCCAGTAGGAACTACATATGAACACTGTAGTAACTGTTAGCTATTTATACAATAGAAAATATGGATAAAAGCTTCTCAAGTTCAATTAGTAGTTATTAAATGTGTATCTCTCATGCACAAACACTTTTCCATCGATTGAGTAGACCATCTGCTAAGAGGTGCCCTATGGAAAGTGTTGATTAGCATGTATTACTTATATGTATTGCTCAGTTAGGCTTCATCCCATTGAAATCCATATAAAACCACCTTTTATTGTCTGAACCCATATTTGCACTGAGTCATGTATGCCCTGTATCCATATACTTGAAAACTGATATGTTGGTACTAGTTCCCAAATGTCAGCTACACTACAGGAATAAGTAGCACAACAGCATCACTACATCATCTAAGCCTTTATACTGATAAGAGACATTCAGATGGTATTATACATGTACTGATGTGGACAGCAGTTCTTCAAAGATATGAACATTGTACATACAGATGTACATCCATGCTGACCACAAAAAAGTGTGTTTGTCTGTATATGACAATAAGTGTGTAATGTACACAACAGTACTGAGAAACAGCTGCATATGTCTCATTTCTGCTACATGCATTCACAACAGCCTATCACATCTAGCTTGAAAGCTGCTTTTTTAAAGAATACCTGTACATTGGAAACACAACAGGAAATACAAAATCCACACTGTGCACACCACTCTCATAACAGGATATGTTATCCATATCATATAATGATGATAACATCATACATAAAGACCACTATGATAGACAAAAACATACTTCATGGGTGTTGCAATCATTAACTTCTGTGTTTGGAATATGGGAACAAAGTACTTGCATGCATGTAAAATTACCACAGCAACCACATTATGTTTGTGTCTCTATGCATGTGTAAGTGCATGCACATAGTCAGAAGAACATCTGTCTGTATCCAGCTATCATCAATCCAGTCACAACCAGAGATGATATCTTCACAGTCATATATGTCTACCTAGCCATTTCATACAGGCCTCCCAACATCTTCTCTCAAACTTCCAATGAGGATGTCATCCACTATAAATTGTCCATCAACAGTGCAAATGTCTAACTTGAGCCATGGTACTTGCATTAAGTACTGAGTTCTCTAACTGATGTACCTTGTTAGGAAGGTGTTCAAATCTCACTGCAGGCAACTGGTGTGTGTCTGTGTAGTCAGAAGAGCATAAGTCTGTATCCTACAGTTAGCAATCCAGTCCCCTAAAGAGCAAATAATTTTGACATTCATACATGGCTACCCAGCAATAATATACAGTCCTCCAAACATCTTCTCAAAAATGTCCAGAGAGGATATCATCTACTATAAATTGTCCAGCAGCTATGTAAAAGTCAGACTTATGATATGGCACTTGCATTAAGTCCAGAGTTTTTTAGCTGGTGTATCTAGTTAGGTAGAGGTTCTAAGCTCCCTATAGTCAACTGGTGTGTGTGTGTGCGTGTGTGTGTGTGTGTGTGTGTGTGTGTGTGTGTGTGTGTGTGTGTGTGTGTGTGTGTGTGTGTGTGTGTGTGTCTGTAGTCAGAGTACCATAAGTCTATATCTCACTACCAACAATTCAGTTCCATAGAGAACTAATATTTTGACAATCATACAAGCCTACATATCCATTTCAAACAGGCATCAAATCTTTCCACAAACATACACTGCTTATGTCATCAGCTTTGAAGTGTTATCTGAGACGATAAAAGCCAGACTTGTGTTGTTGTGCTTCCATTAAAACCTGTGTTATGTAGATAGTTAAGGAGGAATTCTACTCTCACTGTGGTCAACTGGTGCATGTGTCTGTGTTCACTTCGTTGACATTCAAGAGACCATTTTAGAACAGTATGTGAGGCACTTCTACTACCATCTTCTTCTCAAAAGACACTGCTGATGTCATCAGCTATAAAGTGCTGACTGGCACTATAAAAGCCAGACTTGTGCTGTGGCACTTGTGTTAAGTACTGGGATCTGTAGATAGGGGTTCTACTCTCACTGCAGTCAACTGGTCTGTGTGTGCATTCAACAATCAGTATGGTGACGATTTTAGAACAACATGTGACTTCACAGCTATGTCAGAAACTCCTCAGAACATCTTCTTGTAACACACACTGATGATGTCATCCTATATAACATGCACTTTTTTTCAATCACCTTTACTGAATTATCACTTGTGACATTCATAGGCAAATTTACATTCATATAACAGTAATCAAACTATGTTAAAATAACAAACATTATACTTCACATATATTGCTATATGTCATATAACCTGAGAAATATTACATAGATTATTCACTTCCTGCCTTTTTTAAACAAGAAACTTCTTTACTAAACCATCACTTACTACATAGATAATCACAGATTTATATAAATGAAAACAGACCACACCGACACAATCCTAGTTGCAAGCATTTTACACCACTAACCATACTAACACACTCCCAATTGAAACATTATGTATTACATATAATCTACTGAATCTTTCTCACTCATACGTTGCATAGATCATTTAGCTCCTGCTGCCTTTTAAACCTCATTTCTCCCTTGTATGTATTGTTCCCACAATTCCCATTTTTCCTATAATGTTTGCTCCTACCCTTTTCTAAAGATCTCAATCCGGGTCTGTATTATGTGACCAAAACCTTAGGTTGTCAAACACCTAAAGGTTGATCACTAAATATCAAACCCTTAACATTGAAAATGGCCGTTTCCACATAGGGAAACTATGCCATTGGCCAAATATATAAAAAAAAAAGTTTTAAACAGAAACGAAGTGGGGGGCTTTGACCCCCACACCCCTAACTAAATATACCAACTCCAAGATCGCTCTACAGCAGAGAAAGAACAAAATCCATGTAATGGCCAAACAACTCATTTCCCTATATGGAAATGGCCATTTGCAATTTTCAGACTTTGACATTTAGTAATCAACCTTTAGGTGTTTGATAACCTAAGGTTTTGATCACGTAATAGCGAATCTCTCAATTCCAGTTGTTTTATCTCTGTTACTATATTCACTACTGTCAGTACAGTTGGCTTAGATTTTGATTTCCCAAAGAAAGCAGTGGTAGCTTTAATACCGAAAGAGGGTAAAGATTCATCAGTTCCAGCTTCATACAGGCCAATTTCAATACTAAACCATGATTATAAAGTGTTCATTTCCATACCTCTTAACCTGTAAATGCAAGCCAAAAATAACGGAGAACAAAGCCCCAAACATAGGGACAATTTATAAATATTGCTCTTATCAACTTAGGAAGTTGATGTACTCAAATGTTTTGAATTAGCATGCATTTTCTGAAGGATATGATGTCTGAAACTCAAATGTATGGTATTATTTAGTGACATTAATCCTTGATAATTTGTCAGAAAACTACACATTTTATGAGGGACAGACCAAAAATAAGAGGCAAAAATACAGTTGAGAGTTATGTCCTGTCTATAATCACTAAAAGAATGGGAAAAGTAATACCAAAACTGATAGATATGGATCAATGCATTTTTGGAGGGGAAGCCAACATTTGACAACATTAACAGAACAATGATGATCCAAAGGAAAGCATAATTTAAGAAAATACAATTGTTGTTGGTGGGTCTTGATGCAGAGAAAGCATTAAACAGAGTAAGTTGGGACTTTATGAGCAGGGCAATGGAAGCATTTACATTTCCTGAAAAAATTATAAGGTTGATTAGGAGGATATGAGGGATTGGAGGTGAAAATTAAAGAGGGTGGGGTCCTTTCTGATACTTTCTGCTTGAGCAGAGGAACCAGGCAGGGGTGTCCTTTTTACACTGTATTATTTGCATTGTATTTACAACCACTGGCAAAGAAAACAAGGGGCTCAGAAATTCAAGGATATAACTGGTATGGTAGTCAGGAAAAGCTGACTTTATTTGCAGATGATAATATTTTATATCTGACAAAACCAGAAAAGGACATTACAGTGTTGTGGAACATTTTGAGACAGTTTCAGATCTTTTTGGGATACAAAATTATTGAAGCTAAAACAAAGGCAGTAATGGTAAATTATGTACCCACACATGAACTGGTTCAGGAATACCCGTATTTATGGAGACATGATAAAATGAAGTATTTAGGAGTATGGATTAAAAATTATTCTAGTGTAATAGCTAAGGATATGTGGGAAGAGACTAAACAGAAGATAATACAAAAACTGAGAAAATTGGAAGCTTTGTCATGTGGATATGGATAGTAAATACAAGCAGTTAAACTGTTTTAGTCCCTTCAGTCTTATATACAGGTCAGGCATATTTTTTCAACCAAAGGCAAAGTTGCAGGTAGCAATTAATAAAGAGCTGAAGGGCTTTATATAGGAGGAGAAGATGGGAAGAGTCAAGTAGGGCAAGATGATTCTTCCAGCAGAACAGGGTGGATTGGGATTACCCAATTTAAAGGGATATTTCAGAGCTACACAGTTAAGACTCCTATACATAGCACAAGCAGAAAACTATAATTAAAAGTGGAAAGGGATTATGATGAAACAGGGGTAAGCTCAAGAAACAAGGAAAGACTGGGATTTTGGATGCTGGCTTTAAGGAGAATAATAATAATCATACATAATATTACATCCATAAAGTAGCAGAAAGTATTTTAAGAACTTGGGAATGGAGAAAGGAGATTCTGCTGATAGGGGTGACTGCAATTAGGGATACAGATAATAGGAAAGAGGGGGCTGGAATTTATTGGAGAAACATATATAACATGCACTTTGACAATATTCAAGACAAACTTGTGCTGTGACAGTAAAATTAAGTACTGTGTTCTCAAGCTTGTTTATCTAGATACATAGCGCTTCAAATCTGACAGCAGGCAACTTGAGTGTGTGTGTATATATATATATATATATATATATATATATATATATATATATATATATATATATATATATCCAAATATTACTTTTAAGAGAATTTTAAACAGAAATCTGACTCCACATCCTTGTCAGACACCCCACCTAACATGTTCTTCTCAGCTTACAATGATGCTATCATACTTCATAATGTGCAACGTGACAGTGTTAAAGTCAGACATATGTGGTGGTGCTAGTGTTACACTGCATTGCATTCATTTTCTATACCTACACAGGCATAATGTTCAAATTAGGCTCAGTCTACTGCTGTGTACATGTGGTTGGTGGTACACTGTGGCCATTGTATGATCTTTTGAACCACTCTTCATTTCGCTACCACTTAGGAGAACCTTTAACATGACTCACTGCATCCACCATCCTCTTATTTCCTCTGGCCACATGAATACATGAATTCCTTCCTGCAGAGGAGTGGAGGATGTCCTCATGTCAAACATGAATACACACATCATGAAGCAGAGTCCTTCCATGAGCCTCTGCAAGTCATCTCCACACCTCTGCATGTGTGATTGCTAATTCTGTCATGGTGTGGTGCATCTTTCCCAAATTGACAGTGGCATTATGTAATACAATTCAACAAATACACACATATGCACAATACTCTTGCTATCTTCCATCATACAGGTATAGGAGTTTGGTTTAAATGGTAAAACAATGGCTAGGATTTTATGTGATGTTGGTTGTTACCTTAATAATGTCCTATGACCCTGTGAACATGTGATATGCCAATATTGCTGTCACTGACACATGCTCTGTTGAGGTGTGGATGTACAGTATGCCTACAAGAGAGTATTACAATCTGTGATGTGAGTTAATGTATTGATGGCCTCTGCAGCCATTTCATTACATTTCTTTTAAAACAGCAGTAGTAATATGTCTCCTGAGAAATGTTGACATGGTATGATCAACTTTTATGTATATTGTCTTATTAAGATGTGTTGTTGCAGTGGAGCAGATCAACATTCTACACAGTTCTCATTCCACCATCACAGAGACAGCTGCAGTGTGGCACAGGTGTGCATGTGTCTACATACCATCATTAAACGCTCTGTGACAGACATCAGTATAAATCCATAATGATTACATGGGCACATAATTCTTATTTCATCCACATGTTGTAATGCTGTGATATACATGGAAATATGTTTTGATTCAATTACAACCTTGGGAAATTCATTGTATGTGCAGTTGTATTGCTATTCTCAAGGGTTATTGATATGGTCAGCAGCACTACTGTGTGACTAGTAGTATTTGTTTCAGGAAATGTTTTGTATGAACCACAGACAACTGATTTATAATGTGTCCTTATATGACATCAGGCCACTCAAACACAGCTTTTCTATGAAACACATATAGGCATATCTTATGCAATTGATGTAATTACATGACCTTGGTACAGTTGTATGACTGAGTGAACAGTACCAGTGTGTGTATGTGATGCATGACCAATGATGTATTTGGATGCACTTTCATAATTTATATATTTCTATAAATGTGACATGTTAAAAAGAATACACAACTAAACACACAGCTGTTTGTGGATGCTGCCAGCCATACTCAGCTAAAGAAAATAAACAATCTTCTAGCTGGCAGTTTGTTTCATACTTCACTCCCCCTGTCATCACTGGCCTTCAGCCAAAGTATACATGCAAACATTAATCAGTTTTTCTCCTCAGGAGAGCAACTCAAATATGCACTCTCTATAGCTAATAACACAGAATTAATGAGCCCTGACAACATCCCAAGTTGCCTATAGCATGACTTAAAACCTTACCTAGCAGACACAGTTGGATCTCTACTTTAGCACAGTCTCCACACATCCTATGTTCTCATAGAAGGAGGTACAGCAGTAGTCATCCATCTGACCAGGAGGGGACCATCTCCTGATGCATAGAGTTATAGACTACATCTGCCGCTCCTCATCAGTGAGGCAGACCAATGAGTCATCATGGACCTTATCAAAAAGGACACAAGTAATATCCCGACTGTTTACCAAACTCATGTTTGATTTGTTAAGGCTACATCATGTCTATTACATCTGTTTGATGTCTTCAAGAAGGTCACCAAGGGCATGCATGAGGAAAACACTCTCATCTTGCCCTGGTCAAGGCACTTGACACAAATCCACATTCAGGTATTACAGAGGGCATAAATACCTACATCACCAAGTGGGTAGACAAATGGATTACATATTTGACAGATAATGTTGAAGTGTGTAAAGTCACCTCTATCTAGAGTTCACTGATGAGGTATGTACCTCTTTATTCTGTACTAGACCCTTTCTGTTCACTATTTAAGTCTCAGAAGTCAAGATTAGCTTACATATCCTTGGTCTAACTAGTTTTGTGGAGGACTGCAAATTGTCAACGATCATTGAATCCAAGATTTGTATTGGTATAATGCAGACAGTATTAATTCATGCAAAAGATTGTTACCAGAGACATGTAGACATAGTAGATGAACAAATATCAAGGTGGAATTAGTTCTATTATGACAGCAAATCCACAAGCTAATTACAATACAGATAGTGCACTCCTATGAGCAGACCAAGTGGTATGTGACCTGTGTTCTGAGGTAGATGGTATGTGAAACATCTACCAGCATGTGACCACAGTGGTAACTAATCCCTTGTATGTAGCACAACTCCTGAGTATGTGCAGGACATCCACATCAAAGGGCATTATAGTCCCATTGTTTTCAGCCCTCATCTCACTAATAGTTGAGTACAACACACACTTTTGCATGTACCCCAACACATGTTCCAGGGATGCCTTACTCAAGTGTGTCACATTTACCACAGTGAGCTTCCACATATCTTATTAGCCATAACTAAGTATTGCTTTTCATGCATAAACATTAGGAGTTGACAGTGCAGAACTCGCTTCAAGGTCTTATAAAAGATGCATGCGTGACATGTTCCTGTGATGCACACAGTAAATACATAGCTAAATGACAACATTGATGGCATGGGTTCCCTTCATGCAAGTGTGGATTGTGTAGATCAGAGTGTGTGTTTGTATCTTTAAGAAGCTTTCTGGTCAGTGGGCACGTACATATAAATATAGAGAATGTGCAGGCAGTAGCGCCATTTTGAGTTAACAGCTAGAGTGTTAACATGTGTGAGTGAAGTAGTCAGTCTGTATGTTAGTTTGTTTATGTTACCAATCCTCCATTCTGATCTGTCTGTATGTAATAAAGCTGCTTAAATGAATACTCCACCTGTTTGTCTGTTTTATCCTGACCAGAAGAGTGACATGGTGTCAGAAGTGGCATGTCTGAAAGACATGGTGCCAGAATGGGATTCAGAAGTCAAGCCATGAGGTGCAAGGTTAACAATGGAGGAATATACAGGAGTGTATCATCCCTGATGCTCAAACGACTCAGAAAACAGGTCAAAAACACATTTCAGTTACTAAAACTCACATAGATGATTTTTCTCACAACAAATATAAAACAAAACATTCAAAACTTCCCCTTGATTTACATTCAATCTCCCACACCTCACACTTTAAAAATGAACTAAAAGATTATTTTCTCAATTCCAGAACCTGCCCTTGCCATGACCCTACTTAGTCTTCCTTCCCTTTATGTACCCTCAAAAGGACCATACTTAGTACCTCATTACACCTCTCTCTCCAATGTGTCTACTATGCATTTGCATAATTTTATACAAACAAAAATGTTTTATTGTTGACCTATTGAACTATATCAATGTAAAATTGTTGCTTAGCTTCTTTTTAATGCAACTTTAACTTTATGCATGTTACCCAACATATGTGAATCGTTTTGCTATAACTGCTATTATATCAATATTGTTTAAAATTGTACTTGTTTAAAATGTACTATTGGAGCTTTTCTCCTCGGGTCTCCACTGAAAATGGGCCACAAGCCCAGTTGGACAAATCCGGTTGAAAAATGTCAATAAATAAAATAATAAAACACACAAAACGAATTATTAATTAAATGAAATGTTCAAAACTATGATATTTGATAAAAATATTTGAAATACATATGAAAACACTCGAGTAATTTCTGGTTTGCATAACGAGCATGAAAAGAACAAAACAACTACATTTTTTAGCAACCGACCACATTTTTTGATATGAGCTACTATTTCACATTAACTAAAACTATTTAAAGTATAACTAGAGTTATTCAAAGTGTTGCAAAGTGTTTGCAGTGTGTACTTTATTACAGTACAGTTATTTCGCAAAGTTCAGTCAAAGTACATTAATTTCAAAGAGTTTATGGTGCAGTTGAGCATTACTATGAATTTCTGGCCTATGTGTGTGTTTGAAGCTACTTTTGGGCATGGCAGAGGCATTTCACAGACTCGCACCACTTGTGTTTGATAATAATATTGCAGATAATTGGAGAGTGTTTAAGCAGGAATACAATATTTTCCTACAAGCTGCTTTTTCTGACAAAAATGCACATATGAGGGATTTTATTCTGCTTAATTTAGCTGAGTCATAAGCCACTGAAAGAGACCTTTCATTTCTGTATGCACCCGCAGTATATGCAGGAAAGGTGATTTGGCTGCCATATTGTGGTAAAAGCTGAATCAAGGGAGGACCCTGAGTGCTTAAAACATAAATTTAGAGAACTGTGTAACCCCAAATGAATGTTACATTAGAAAGATACTTTTTTACAGAAAAGATCAAAATCATGGGTAAAATTTTGCAGCTTATATTACTGACTTGAGAAGCAAGGCAAAAACATGTAGATTTGGTGATTTGAAAGACAAGTTGATAAAAGACAGCCTTGTGTGTGGTGTTAATGATGCAGTGAGAACGATTTTGCTTAAGACAGTGGTTTAATGTTGAGCAAAGCCAAAGAGATTTGTCAAATATATGAGCTGACAGAGAGCCACACCAATATGCTTACAGGTGCTGGGAGCATGTTTTCAACACCTTCTAGAGCAAATACAGATAGTATGCAGAACGTGGTTAACAGAAGCAGGCCCAAGCACATGGTAGCTACTGCAGGCTCTGTAACAGTCCCTGGGAAACTCCGTACCTTTCTAGTAAGTTGTAAGACAACCTTAGTAAAATGGACATGCTCAGTGCAGCACAGGGATAACTCAGCAAAACTCATAGCAAACTTAATAGTCAATTGTCCTACTTGTGGTACAGGTCATGAGCCAAAAAGAGAAAAGTGCTTAAGTTTTGGTCAACAATGCCATAAATGTAAAAAAAAGGAACCACTTCCAAAAGCTTTGTAATTCAAGCAAAGCAGCCTCTTTTGTTAAGAGAAGTTACTCAAAAAAGCAAGTTGATCAAGTAGAAAGCTGTGACCCTACTTTTTATGTAGATGGTGCATCAGTGCTTGGTGACAAGGTCAAAGCAGTAGATTTGTTGGCAAAAATGCTTGGTGACAAGGTCAATGTAGTAGATTTGCTGGCAAAAAAACAAAGTGTTTTTTACTGTTCTGATTAATGGGAGACCCACAGAGCTCAAAGTAGATACTGGTTCAAAGTGCAATGTCATGACAGCAGAAACATGTGCTACAGTATGGGCTGGGGAATGACTTAATCTGACAAATTGTGCAAAGCTTGTTGCTTATGAAGGTGAAGAGATTCAAACCAAAGGCTCAGTAGTGCTTTCATGTTATTCTGCTGGGGACAGCTATGACTTGCGGTTTCATGTAGTCTGATGACAGTCCTCACTGTTATGTGAAGACTCTATCTCACCACAATTCACACACCATTTCTATATTGTCCTCCCACTGAATAATAGCCTCTGGAACCCAAGTCAAGTGGCTTTGCTGCATTGCTGTTCTATCTTGTCTACTGAATGCATGGGATGTCCAGCCTCCATCTTACCATCTTGTCATCCCCTTCCAAGCTGTGTCCTGTCAGTGAACCTGTACTGATTGTAGAAATCCTTTGTTCATGTTTGGCAGGTTGATTGGTTTTACATCCAGTATCACTCAACATAGGAATCACAGATAACTCAAACTGGGCTACTGGACACCAGATTGTAAGTAGCTTATTGATCCAGGGATGGGATTTATAGGAGGCACAATCTCCTTGGGTGGCTGGGTCCTCAAATGACTTATCATTGGCAAATACAGATGCATTTTGGCACATTAGTCATCGTGAACACAATCACCTAGAACCAGTTTTTACACCATTGAGTGGTAACCCCCTACATGTCACACAGTCTGTGATCCATATTCTCCTATCTGTATGATAACGCACATCATAGCTGATGCCTAAAGTAGTTGGTCTATACAACTCTTTTCCCATTAGCCACCACCTAGAGTCTGTGCTACTATCCATGACTCCATTCAATTTTTGGGAGAGTTTGAGGTATAAACACCCAGCACATTTTTGGGAGGTGGGACAAATCCCACAGAGACAAAGATAAAACATGCAGTCTCCACACAGGCTTTAGATGGAAGTGAAGGATAAACCTTGTACATTGTGCATGAGAGGCAAAGATCTTAACCATTATGACAACTGTGCTCTCAGTAAAATCTTGATCTATGCTAATTTTGCAGAGGGCTCTTTGAGTAAGAACTAGTATCATGAAAACTGATCTGTCAGTGTTCGACAGACAGCAAAGATCCTGAAGGATAGGAGTGATACAGCAAAACTACATATTGCTAGTCATGAGCTTAGCAAATGTATTCTGTATCCTGAATTCTGCATTAACTGTAGCAGTTCTAGAATATAACAAACAAAAATGCATTGAAATAGGGGGTGTGGGATGATGGCATGAGTTAAGTATTTTCACTCATTACTGACTCATCAAGGCATGTTTGGTTTATGAAATTTGCTGCCAAGTGGGCTTCTTACAAAATTATTTTAACTAGGGGGAGCAGCATTGCTTCCCATTACTCAATGTGTGGGGACTCCCTAGCTGCAACTAAAGTAATTATCACTGATGCTGCAAATCCTCAGTGTTAAGTTAAATATAGTTTAACTTGATGCTTATTCTGCTGAAAATTAAAATGATAATGAATGTTTTAAAGAAATAATTACTACAAACCATGCAAAAAGTGACATCTACCCAAACCCGCAAGTTAGACTGCATGCTGCTCATTGTCATAATGCCTCTGTCTTCCCTTCCCAGCACACAGTAACAGGTCAGAGTCACACGTTCCATAGCCTGTGCTACCAGTTACTTATGGTGCAACCAGTGACTGTGCTTACCTGCAAGATTTTCATCAACTGCAGAGAGAAGGAGGGAGAGTGATTGAGAGAGAGAAAAAGGACAACAGACAAAGAAATCACTGAATGCAATGGGTACTGCAAACCTCAAGGACAGTTTGAAGTAAATGTTGACAAGATGCCAGACACAATGGTGAAACACTACCAATTAAAGGAAGAATTCTGTCAAGGCAATCATCAAATAAATATTTGGTATAGCCTTAGAGAAAATATGCAGACTTTTGAAAATCCTTTTAGACTTTTTTTTGTCCTATTAAGAGCAACATGTAAAATAAAAGAAAATATACTCAAGTCCATTCAAAGTGCTTTAAAATATGTCAAAAAACATTTTTTATATGCCATTTTGTAATCTAGCAGTTCACATGACCCCTTACAGTACACTGCTGAGATTCAAAAGTGTAGCTGTTGTGGGGCAAAGGGGGTAGTCACCTGGGGTGCAAAATGTGATGGGGCACACTTTGGTAGGTGCTGAATGATCAGTAGTGTAGTACAGAAATTCATATCAATATCAGCATTTATGAATTCCTGTACTGCTTTCTGCTTTTAGGACTGAAGTAGAAGTACTTATTTATTTATTTTTTGCTCCTTAGCTCAAGGTTGTATAAATAGACCGGGCACTCCTTAGGTTTGAGTTGATGGGTGCCACATCATGGACTGGCATTGGGTGTTAGAAGAGCTGGTTATGGTCCCATTGAGACTAATTTTGATGCCACATAATTAGTGCTTCAACCCACTCTGTCACTTTTATCTCTCTGGGACCAAAGAAGATATTGAGGAAAAATAAAACTTCATTTCATTTATTTGAAAATTCAAAGTATTTCCCTTTTAGCACAGCAAAACATTGTCTGCAATAGTTAACAGCAACAACTGCTCCCTTCTTATACACCTATACATTGTACCTGTTAAACACCATTTTTCAAACCTCTCAACCTCTTACTGCAAGAAATTTAGACAAAGCCCAAGAAAATGGAGGGGGGGGGGTCAAAGACCCAAAAATAGGGACATATTTTAAATATTGCTCTTATAAACTTAGAAAATTGCTGGAGTAACAGTTTTTTAACATATGTTTTCTGAGGGATTTAAAGTCTGAAACTCAAATATATGTCATTATTTAGTGACTTTAATCCTCAGATCATCCCAGTGATTTGCCAGAAAACCACACATTTTTTGAGGAATAGACTAAAAATATGAGCCAAAAATCTGGAGATTCTGTGAAAATCTGGACAGTTGAGAGGTATACCATTTTTATAGGTAGATTAAAATTATGCAAGGACATATCTTTTTTTTAATAAGATGCGACTGCCATAATCAAGTCTGCAGTGAACTCTATCTCAGGGAGGGTTATGGTTATCAGTATAAATGTCCAGTGTTAGGTAGATCTTTTAAATGGTCTGATCTTTCAAAAGGTCAGAGAATCTCCTTTATTTTAATAATGACCAAAGTCTTGTCAAAATATGTGAGTTACATTATTAAGATAAATTGGTTAAAACTTTAACTGATATAGGCAAAATATGTTAATGAAGAGTAGAGATTAAACCATTACAAACATGTGAATGTTCTACAGTTTTATACACATTTTCAATAACTTTTAGTAACATAAAGCATTATTCATAAATGTCCAGCTGTAAGTGATATCAATACTTGAACTTCAATAAGATTTAAATTTCTTCACTAAAAACAAAAATGTAACAATGCTCTCACTATCTAGAAAATTCAGTAAAGAGAGCTGGTAAAAAGTTAAAAAATTCTCATTAAATTTCACGTAGAAATTCAAATACATATTTCACACTTGAAGCAAATATTTAAGGACTGTACAAATCCAGTAATTTGGAAATTACATTTTTCAGAAAGTAATGAAAAGTCTGTACCCTTTCACATATTAAAAGATAACTAAAAGATCATAATGCGTGACACTTCTTATAAAGAATACCTAGTAAATGCAGAATTCATCCCACAATGTATATAAAGAAACTGTTTTAAAAGAAAGTCAGCAAAAAGACTTGCTTTTCCCATTAAGTTCAACAGCTGGATAGGGTCTAAGCAGACTTTGTGCCATCATATTATAAAGGGGTTTATACCTAGTTCCGTAAGTCTCCTGACAATGCCCAAATGGGGTATTGTATCAAGCGCCTTTGCCAGATCTAGGTAGGTAGCATGATGTAATTGTCTCCCCTCATCCATTGCCTTAGTGATGCTTTAAAAGAAGTAGACTGATTCAGTAAGCATGACCTTCCATTGACAAAGCCAAACTGAGATGGATTCAGTGTCTTGATGTCTCCTATGTCCTTGTTGATACTTTCCAAGATAATTCTTTCCATGGGTTTGCAAATAAGACTAGTCAGACTAATGGGTCTGTTGTTTCCAGGATCTGTTGAAAGTCCTCCCTTATAAAGGGGTCGACCTTTACAGTCCTCTGTTCACATGGCACAAAGCCTGTTTTAAGACTATAGTTAAATAATAACTCCAGGAGTCCTAATAAGTTGTATCTCTGACAATTCAGGAGGCATCTTGGGATGTTATCAGCACCCACTGAGGCCATATTCTTGGCTTTAGTGAGTGCAGTCAGTACATGCTCTCTACTTATATTTGGGGGGGTTATATTTGAGGGTATTTTGGGGGGGATGGTAGGGGATGGGGGTAAATTTGGAACTGAATTTGTCTGCTAACAGGATTGTTAACCCACCAGACTTGGTGACTGTAGTGCCATTAACCACCAGTTCAGCATATTGCTATGTGCTGCCCTTGAGGTTTCAGACATAGCTGTAGAAGGCCTTATGGTTATCTTTCACCTGGAAATCTATCTTTGATTGACTTAAGTAGCCATCTTAGTTGCTTATTTACTTTGATGAGAGAGTTTTTATGTTTATGTGAATTAACCATCCTGATATTTGCCATATTTTTTCCATTTTGTTGTATATCCTGTTTAATATGGGAAACCACCAAGACAGTTAGTTTCTGGTGCTAGTTTTGGGCTTTCTTCTGGTAAGTACAGCAGCCTCTATGCAGCCATTGATATGGTTGTAAAGAGTTTCTGACAGCAATTCAGCATAATTTAGTATGTTCTTTGGGTTTGGACAGGCATTGAATTTTGACAAATCATCAGTTAATTGCAGGTAATTTGCCTTGGAATAGGTCCTAACTGTTACTGGTTTTATTGTGATTTTGGAGGTGATTTTGATTTTGATTTTGAAGGAGCAAACTTCATGGTCAGATCATAACAGGGAGGATGAGACACTGGGGGTGGGGAGTAACATTCTCCCATATTTCTGAGCATGAATTCCAGTATGTTGGAACCTCTGGTGGTCAAGGGTGTTTGTATTTACAAAGTCCAGGAATCTCTTTGCCAGTAGATTTGAAGCTGAGTAAATTCCCCATCTATAGAGGCATTATTAAAGTTTCCCATGAGTACTCTGTTAAGTTAGATGATAAGTGTCTTCAGTAGGTACAAGTATGCATTGTGAACTTCTTGGGACATATAAGGTGACCTATAGCTTGCTAGGATGTGGCACAGGATTTATTATGTGGTGATCTGCACATGGAGGAAATCCAGCATGTCATCCTATTTGACCACTCAAGAGGTAAGCTTGTTATTATTGTATATTGAGTCACCTTGTTTGTCCAGCTACCAATCTAAAAGTGAGGAAGGCACTGTAGCCTTGCACTGCCAGGGAGCTCTCTAACATTTTAAACTATGTCTCTTTAACTGAAAGATGACTATATTATTAAGTGTGAGGTGGGCTTGGAGGGTATGTGATTTTTTTATTTAGGCTCCTGGCATCGAGTAGCAATACCTTGAGGTTCTGTTAAGCTGAATTTGCTATGTTGATAGGCTTGTCATATTGGCACTACCTAAAAAAGGCACTATGGGGTTGGATAAAGTTTTAGCCGGTATTCAAAAGCCTAGAAGGCAAAGGTTCAGACCATTCTTGGCAAAGTAATGAGGTCTTTTAACCATTTCCTCCCAAGCTGACAAATACTGGATCCCTTAGAAAGACCCTAGAAAGACAGCCAATTGTTGAAATCAATAATTTTTTTGCTCATATTGTGGCATCATCCTTGGTGATGGTACTATGATGCTGAGTGTTAGGATCATTCCAGCCTGAGACAGAGTCTGAAAGCTCCATAATGTCTCTCTTCATATAGTCCAGGGTGGTACATTTCAGGTCATTTACACCTACATATACTATGACAGACTCATACTAGTACCTGTGGTTCAATGACTTGAGTGCATGTGTGATTTGTGGGATCCTGTCTCCAGGTAAGCAACTAACTTTTATCTTCTCCTTGTTCAGCCTGATTAGAGAGGCATCAGGATATCTTACAATGGAGTCTACTATGACGAGAGTCCTGGGAAGTGTATTTGCATGTCTTAGGGGCTTAGTGTTTGGGGCTCCACTGAGGGTGACAGTATGTGTAGTGTGAGGTGCTGTTTTCTCTGAGTGCCTTTGGGCTTACTGAGGCACAGCTTTAATATCAGATGGTCTAGGTGATCTTTATTGTTTAGGAAGTTTGGTTTTAACTGCCTCAGTATGTTAATTTACCTAATAACAAAAATTCCACTGAATGCTCAAAGGACGTACACAAACCAAGAAATTAGTGTGTAAAAACTTTTAATCTCCACGTTCATCCACAAAGGGACTTCTTTGTTATTAGTTGCTGCTTCTTTCCACTTTTTTCAACTATTTTTCCACTATTGGCTTGTACTGGTTGGTTTATATATTATGTTAGTTTACCTGATTGTGGGTTGTGTAGTATGTAATGTGGGTTTTGTGTGCATGGTTTTGACAACTTGATGTGCATTTGTATGCAAGAGTTTAGTTTCCAATGTCATCCTGTAAGAACACCTCTTGCATACTGTGTTATCAATAAACGTGAGACAATTGCTACATTATCTGCATGTGCCCATATCCACTAAGCTGGCCTCATAGAAGTTAAGAAATTGCATATCCATGCTGTCTAGTCCTTTAATTTGCGAGCTACAAGGGGTGGTGTTTTGGGATAGAAGGCTATTAGGGGTGCTTTGTTGTTGTTGTAGACTAGTATGGGTGCTTTATTGAGGCATATTATGCTAAACATTACTAAATTCTACTAGCTTTAATATTTACACAATACTGAACTCTACTAAATCTGTACATTTTGCCACTCAAAGGCCCAACTAGCTGTTCTAAACTTGTTGGCTCACAAGGTATTTGCACTATATTGCTGCTTTACAGGGTACAGTTTTATGGATTAGTTTACAGGGAAAATTTGCTTCCTAGGTGTTTGCTACATGGCACTACTAATCCATGCAAATGTTTAAAATTTACAGCAGCACAAAAGAAAGTGAATATTAAATAACAAGCCATCTGGCAAATAAAATGACTACACTGAGTCCTTTTGTGTATTTCACAACTCAGACAGACCAGGCATACATCTCCTGTCATAAAATGAATAATTCCAGTCCTCCTGATGTAAGAACAGAACAGAAGAGACCCACAAGTTCAGTGTTAACACAAGCAACTTAAACAAGTAGCTGAAAATCCCTTGTTGAAGGCAATTTCAAGACAGTCTTACCGTAGTAACAGTCAAACAAAGAGAAGTTTTTTATATAGAAAAGTTCAGTGAAATGCAAACATAAAAGCATGAAATAATTGCATTCACTGAAAATAATTTAAGTCAGTTTAGCAATCAAAGGTATTTAACTTTGCTTGGATGGCACTGGATACAAGTAAAACACTTCTGGAATGTACGCTAGGACTCAAAGCTTTTCTAAACTCCAGAAAAATTACCAGGAGACAATATGTATTAAAGGAGGTTTACTTAATAGGAATACTGGGTCACTGGGTGGACAAAATGTCATGGATCTTTGGAAAATAATGGTTGGGAAGAATACATAAATGTCTTATACAACAGTCAGTAACAATGAAAAAAGGGAGTAAGGGACTGTGGAAATCAAAATGTCATGAGGGTTGGAGAGCAGAGACACAGACATAAAGCAACGACACCAAAAGGGTTGAAGGGCTGGGAAAAATTCATCCATATCCCACCCCCACCCCTCAGTAAGGAAACCTCCTTAAAAAACTTCTCCAAAGCCAACTTCATGCTACTGAAGTCAGAAGTGACAAACTTCACAACACCCACACAGATGGGAACTGGAAGTTCGACTGCAGAATCCTACACTAAGGCACTGCACGAGCACATCCACTCGTGCATGAATCGTGCCATCCCAAATAGAACCAAGATGCTCTTCTCCAAAAAAAAGGAAGCCAATCTGGTGGTCCCTTGCTATAAACAAACTATACAACAGAAGGAAGAAACTGTTGCAGAAAAGAGGAAAATCCCAGGATGCAAAAAACTCCCTCACCAGCCTCAGTAAGAAGCTGAGATCCCTCATAAAATCCTCAAAAGCTAGTTATGAAAATAAAATTGCCAAAGATTCCAAAGACAACCACAAGGCATTCTATAGTTATGTCAAGAATTTAAATGGCAATACTCAGATCTGCTCTGAGCTACAAGAGAATGACATTAAATATACTGATCCCAAGGATATTGCCAATATCCAGGTAGATGGATTTAGTGCCAACTTCACCCCCCCTCTCACCCCCTAAACGGCCCATCTCAATACCAAAAGAGTGCCAAATTCTGATAATCACAGCCATACAGGTAGAAACAGCACTCTCCAAAGCTAGGAATACAGCATCCATGGAACTGGATGACATCCCAGGCTGTGTACTACATGAACTACAAAATGAACTGGCACCCCACCTAAGTGTCATGTTTAATCATAGCCTCACCTCAGGCGTCGTGCCCACTGAGTGGTGCACAGCTACAGTTATCCCGCACCACAAGGGAGGATCTGCCTTGGATCCTGGGAACTACCATCCCATCAGTCTGACAAGCCTGATTTGCAAGGTCATGGAACGCATTATCATGGAACTTATAAACAAAGACATTGGCAACCTTCAAACACTGGACCCCACACAGTTTGGGTTTGTGAAGGGCCGATCTTGTCTCCTGAATATGATTGACTTCATTGAATCGGTCTCCAGAGCTGTGGACGAGGGTAAGGCGGTCCACACAGCCTATCTGGACCTCGCCAAGGCCTTTGACACCATCCCTCACTCTGGAATCATAGATAAACTTACTAACCTGGGCATAAATCCCTACGTCACTCAATGGGTTGCCAACTGGCTTACTGACAGAACCCAGACTGTAAAAGTAGCCGACTCCAAATCCAGCTCCAGACAAGTGACAAGTGGAGTACCTCAGGGTTCAGTCCTGGGACCACTCTTGTTTGGCATCTACTTCTCTGAAGTACAGGCTAACATTAAGGGACTCTGGCTAACAAAGATTGCAGATGACTGCAAACTGGGAGCCATTATTGAATCCCCAAATGATGTGAATATTCTACAAAAGGTCCTTACAGAAACAGATGCCTGGTGCCAGTGCCATGGGCTTAAGCTTAATGCCAAGAAATGTATAGTTATCCCCTTTGGAAAAAAACATGTACCCATGAACTACCACATAGGTGGCAGGACACTAAACACTGAAAGTGTGATGAGAGACTTAGGGACACAAGTGGACAGTGGTCTCACTTTCAATAACCACATCGCCACAACAGTCAGGAAATCCTTCTATGTGGCACACCTCATCACTAAGGGCTTTTCATCCAGAAAAAAAGAGGTCATTGTCCCACTGTACTCATCCCTCATTAGACCCATTATAGAGTATAATGCCCCATTTGGTATGTACCTCACAAGATATCTGCAACAGCTGGAAAGGCCACAGAAATACCTCACTAAAAGAATCACAGGCCTAAAGCAGATGACATATGCTGACCGTCTAAAAAAACTCCAGCTATACTCTGTGGCATATCGTCTACTCAGAGGCGATCTCTGCTTAACATACAAGGCCATGCCAAACCCTGAGCTGTTGGACATGCTCCACTTAAAGAAATCCCAATCCCTCAGAGCCACACGCTCCAGGGATCTAAACCTTATCATCACAATGAACAAAACATGCTGGAGGGATAGGTTCCTGACCCAGAGACTCCTCATACTCTGGAATAGACTGCCCGTACATGTCAAGCAGAGCGCCTCATTGGCCCTCTTCAAAAGAAACCTTGATGATTGGGCGGGAGATAGGAAATTCACCCCAGGGATCACATCAGTCACCCTGCTAGACAGGGGCACAGAGAAGTAAATATTGTGGGAAGAAATTTCCAGGGAATTGTTATGGCTAGGCTTGCATAGGCCTTAGGGCCAATAGCCTAGTACCAACCTATGAACCTATGAACAAGCAGGCTAGATAGAGAGGTATTCAATCAAATAAAGGCAATATTGGAGCTCTTTCTGAAACTAGCTTAATGTGTTACTAGAGGATGTATATGTGACAGAGCCAGAATGGAAGCAGGTTAGTAATAAGCAGAATGTAAAGCACTGAAGCAGAGACAATTCTCTCATTATTAGGTTCATAGATTAGTACTAGGCTAACTGCCCTTGTGGGCCATGTTATGCCTTTCCGTCTATCCTATGTAAGAATCAAACCATGGACATTGTATCTGTAGACAAACACCTTAATAATTATGCCAACCTCCCAACCTCAGTTAGAGTTACCAGACTATGCAGAAATTTACCAGTATCCCTGTTTATGGAAAAATACAGTAATAAATGGCTAAGGCACAAATCTGGCAGTAGCAGTAGTATACAGTTATGCCACAACTGTAAATTAAACTAGAAGACTATGACCCAGCAGGATTTAAACTACAAATGGAAAGCTTTTACAAGTAAATCTACTTGTGAAAATAGAAGTGAAAAAAGGATGCAGAAACACAAACTTCCCACAACTGCCAATTAAAATACAAGATAAAGGTCCCAGAACAAATAAAAAATGCAATCAGATGGAACAGAAAAGAAAAGTACAAAGCAGTATCATCACACAGGTCACTATAAGTGCAACTATAATATTTAAGTAGAATTGGAATAACTAAAATATTTTAATTCTCTTTCCTTTTTGATGAAAAACTAGTTACTTACTATTCCACAGCTCTCAAAGTCTTGGATAGAGTGGCATCCATTCAAATAAAGGGATAGAGGGATAAGGCCCTTGATCACAAAAGTGAAGGATTGCTGTTAGTGACCAATGCCACCTTGCACATCTGGAGAGAGGCAGGTGGCTGTAACTAACAGCAATGATAATGCCTGTTGGGAGCATTAGCTGCTACCCAGTGATGTTTGAGCCAGCCAAGCCCATGTTGTCATGGTGCACCCCCCACTGGCAGCTGAGGGCAGTGCAGCATGTGGCTACGTTTCCCCTTAGAAAGAGCAATTGTAGCACTCAGAGAAACTGCTGAAGGGGCAGGGGGTGATCCTGGAGTGGGAATGTAGCTCACCTTTCAAGGCCAGCAATTTGGTTGACTCCCTACATCTTGATTCTAGTCACAGAACAAAGGTCCAGGGCAGAAATGAATGGGCTGTTGTGCTCTTCACTAGTGCAGGAATGTTTATCTTTTATACATTTGGATCAAATGGGCCAGTTGGGTTCTAGTAATGGAGACACTGGGCAAAGATTGCGGGAGAAGAAAGAAAAAATGATCCCATTTGCATACCATACTTCATGAAGTGCTTTCAGACATTGACATGAACTAAGAAATAGAGAAATGAAAAAGACATACACAGAAGACATAATGAAGGAAATGAGTACTCAAAATCATTACTGAGAGGAAGAGAGACAGAAAAATAAAGGTGAACAATAAATAAATAAGAAGTATTTAGTGAGAAGGACAGAATAACAGAAAGTAAGGTAAGAACTGAGTGATACTTCATTGTGCAGTGGTTGAAGCATGTTAAGAATAAAATAGATAATGTAAGAGAAGTATTCACAACAGGAGGGGGAGTTAGGAAGCCAAAGATTATTTTATCTGTTTAAAATATTATGCAGCTCTCTATGCACAGGTGTTTGTGCTGCCAACATGCACAGAATATAATTGTCAGCTCTCTGCACTTCATGTAAAGTAGTGCATCTCAATTTCACTGTGTCAGCTGCTAAATATGTGTGCCAGTGAACAACTTTATGTTTACTGTTGTCTCAGTCTTTCATTCAGGATGTCTAGTTTTTTGTTCTAGGGTTCCAGCCCATGGTGTGGCAACTTACACACACACACACACACACACACACACACACACACACACACACACACACACACACACACACACACACACACACACATACACATGCATACAGTGCACATACATTGAGACAGTTGAGAGTGATTAGCCAATTTAATCTGTATACCTTTGTAGGTGGGAAGACCCCCCCCCCACACACACACACACACACATGCATACAGTGCACACACATTGAGACAGTTGAGAGTGATTAGCCAATTTAATCTGTATATCTTTGTAGGTGGGAAGACTCCCCCCCCCACACACACACACATGCATACAGTGCACACACATTGAGACAGTTGAGCGTGATTAGCCAATTTAATCTGTATACCTTTGTAGGTGGGAAGACCCCATGCAAACAGAGATACAATGAGAATATTGGAGAACAAGCAAACTCAACATAGGCAGCAATGAAGGACAGAATCAACCTAATAACTCACAAAGGAAAAACACTAAATTATATTGCACTAGGGTACTTTCCAGTGTTGTTTCCTTGTTCGTAAATACACTTCATGTGGTTCTCCACTGAACTTTTTCTTCTTTTCATGTCATGTCCCCCAATTACTAAATTATAAATAGCTTCTAAATATGGTGTGATGATTATAAAAGAAACACTGTGGGGCAATAGCTCTATCGTTTACAGACAGGACAGAATGACAGATAGAAGATGCTGTTAGTTTGATGACTTCTGTTAGTATGATGACTTAGTCTGACAAGAATCTGAGTCTGTAACTTCAAGGATATCATTGAACGAACTTCCATGCATAACTCGTTTGCCTAACACTGCAAAATGATATTGTATTTTTCCCTGACTTAAACATGACATTAAACACAATGAACTGGTGAATGCAATAAAAAAGCCTTACATAACAATGTAGCAGCTATGGCCAGGCTTAGGAAAAGGATGCAGAGGAAACAGAGGAAGAAGAGGATTCGATTTGTGGTAGATGATTCCAGCTTTTGTGGTGCAGTTTCCGTCACAATGGTTTCATCTTTTTTTGCAGAGGCTTCTTCCTTTGCTGTACCTTTGAAGAGAGCAAAAAATAATAATTTGTATTGTTTGAATTACTTTACATTTTCTATTTTTGCTGAAGGTAGTCATTCTTATATAATCTTTCATGAATCTCAAAATACATCATAATTATGTAACGAGGTAAACATATTTTCAGTGGTACACAATTAGTTATTTTTTACAGAAGCAAACATTCTGTAGGCTGCCCATAGCCTCCAGCAATAAAAAATGGCAAAGTCTCACTTCTAAATTAATAATTATTATCTAACACATAAGAAGATGTTTCTAGCCCCACCATAAAAACTGGAAGAAGCACAAGCTAGTCTATTACTCTGTTCTACTCATAATGCCACATGCAAGCCTCCAGTAATTGTTCTGATATCTAATTAATATCAAATTCTCTTTCACAAACATCTCACCAAGTGAAAAAGATGATGGACTTGATTCTAACCTCAGAATGTGTAGAAATATAAATTGACTATGGAAAAGGTATCCCAAATAGTGTGATGCAGGGTGATATGTGGACTGAAGGGAAGAAATGGATCAGGCGGGAGACAAGGATAAGGCTTGCATGCTCAGACTATGCAGGAACTTCCCTAGTATTGTTCAAATATGGGCAATCGTGAAAGAAGGGGGAATGGTGTTTATCAACATTTAAAGATGTAAGTGTTCAGATGCAAAATGCTGACAGCAGCCACTGCTAAACTGTTAAATCCGCTGTTTTGTCAGTCCCAAAACTAGTTGCCCTAAAGTTAACAAAACAACAAAGACAATCCCACAGAGAAATATTTTCTGGTCTAAAATGTGTTTACCTGAGAGGCTATATTCATTTTCATTGACCATGTAGTCAGATAGACTTGTAGATTAATAAAAAAGGCATTTTTTTTTTTATTGCTAAGACAAAGAGGCAGACAGGCAGATACACACACACACACACACACACACACACACACACACACACACACACACACACACACACACACACACACACACACACACACACACACACACACACACACACACACACACACACACACGCACACACTAACAGACACACTTTAAAGAGTGTGATTGCCACTGTGTAAGAGTTCTCAATTTGACCTGACTTGCAAGTCTGAAAGGGAAACCTTGTGTAATTTCTGTCCTGGTAGAGCGAGTTGCAAAACATGGACATTGAATGGCTGAAAAAATGAACTAATAAAGAGATGGCCATTACTCAGAATACTCCTTTTTCCCTGAGGTATGGTGATCTCAGTGTTAATATATGTATGCCCGGGTGGGGGTGATGGGGTGGGGTTGGTGGTTAGTTTGCCCTCTGCAAAAGAAAAATAAGTTTAAAGAGAGACATTCAAGATCTGCTCTTCTCCTGGACTTACAATGTTTTTGTTCGCTTTTTAGTACTTGGCATTTCGAGTTCTGACATTGTAGGGTTGGGAGGGTGGCCTAATGGTTAAGGTGTTTGTCTTACAAAGACAAGGTGCAGGGTTTGAGTCTCATAAGGGATAATTGGCTAGGCTTAAAATGGCTTGCAAGGACAGTTAGCCTAGTACTTATCTATGAATCTATGAATAATGGGGAGCTGCCTGAAAGCAGTATATCAGAATCACAATGCCTTGTAAATCAAAGACAGACTGATAACTCTTACATGCCAAAAAAAAATTAGAAAACCAATGATCACAAATGTAAAAAAGAAAATATCTTACATTTGTGGTCACCAAAAAAAAATGCTAAACACTTTTCTCTTAATTTGGTGGCTTCACCCCTCCCCACCATATTCCCTGATGCAGGGGCTGTGCCCCCACACTACCATAAGTTAAATAAATAAACTAGCTATAAGGTAACACACATTATAATACTGTTGACTTCCATGTGCCAATCAAAATACAGAACATGTGTGTGTGTGTGTGTGTGTGTGTGTGTGTGTGTGTGTGTGTGTGTAATGTGGTGTCTTTTGACCACCTCTAGGCACACATTAGGTAAACGTATTGATGTGACATGTATTTTCCTGTTTCTATTACTTTTACTTCACTGGACAAACCACATGAAACTCAAATCTTTGACTTTCCCAGAGCACAAAAAAGTTGCTTTTACACATGAAGTCATCACTTTACTGAAGTAAACATCACATTCACATAAATGTTGGATTAATCAAAAAGAGAAAAACGAGCAGGCAACGGATCCTTCGACACTTTTATTAAAGTTAGCGATTTCACTGAAACAAGTGAATCAGCTTCTTCAGACTGAGTAAAAAACTCAGTCTCCCAGTTTAAACACTCACACTAAACTCTGAGCCAATAAGCAACTATTCACAAACATAATGTCATCATTCAGTTTCTTAATTAAAGCAATATTGCCGATATTTGTAAAATAAGTTAATTTATATGAAACATCAAAAGTCGCTTTAAATAAGGAAATGAATAAACCTTAAAAACTTGCTCCATATGTTCACTGTTAGCCAAACCCTTCCAGAAACCAGTACTCTAAAACAAAACTTATTCATTTAAAACAATATAATGAATATTGCTACCCATATTGTACGAATGCATATAAAACTATATACAAAAAACTATTGAGTTATACACCATAACTATCTTAAACCTACCTAAACATATATTATTAAACTATAAAATAACCTTAATGAAAAACTATAATCGTTTAGGTTGTACTAAAATCCAATATTATTATATTTTTTCTAGTGCTTAACACATATTGTATTTACGAGAATCAAGACCAGAAAAATTTGAATTAATACAATGTAAGTAACCAACTTCATAAACTCAAACATGTTTTTATGCATAATCAAAAACTCCGTGAAAATGAGGTTTAATGCCCATTCCTACCTAGTAAGGGCCTTCAATTTTAATAAACATTTAATGGATAAAGCCTCATTTAACCCCAGAAAAATATGCGCTACTGTTCGAATCTGCCATTCCAACTCTGCCTCCTCCAATTTAGATTCCCAAGGCCCTCCCCTCTGTTTAAACTCCATTTGTTGCAACACCACAAACAAAAATCTGTGGGTAGGAAAAGCTGAGGTATGCCTAGCCAGAGCAATGGTGTTAATTTTGTTATTAATACTATATTCATAGGTTCATAGGTAGATACTAGGCTATCTGCCCTAGGGCATTTATAAGCCTAGCCAGAGTGTATTTGGCTTCCGCCTCCCTATTAGATTAGCCTACTGTGCCTCTGTAAAGTAGGTCACAGAAGGTACTCTTTTAAGATTAGTTTACTGTGCCTCTTTCTAGCAGGGAGACAAAAGAGATCCCAGGGGTGAATTTGCAATTTCCCATCCACGCGTCCAGATTTCACTTGAAGAGGGTCAGCGAGGGGCTATGTCTAACATGAATTGGGATTCTATTCCAGAGTGAGGGGAGCCTCTAGGAAATGAATCTGTCCCTCCAGCATGTCCTATTTATTTTTGTGCTGAGGTTTAGATCCCTGGAGCATGTAGCTCTAAGGGACTTGAATTTTTTGAGGTGGAGCATGTCCATTAATTCTGGGTTTGATATGGCTTTGTAAGTCAGGCATAGATCGCCTCTGAGTAGGCGGTAAGCAACTGAGTAGAGCTGGAGTTTCTTTAGTCGAGCTGCATAGGACATCTGTTTGCAGCCCATGATCCTCTTGGTGAGGTACTTTTGGGGTCTCTCCAGTTGCTGCAGGTGTCGGGTAAGGTACATCCCAAAAGGGGCATTGCATTCAATTATGGGCCAGATGAGTGACGAGTAGAGGGGCACAATGACCTCTCTTGATCTAGATGCGAACCCTTTCGTGATAAGGTGGGCTATATAGAAGGTCTTTCTAACCACTTTGGCAATGAGATTATCAAAGGAGAGATTACTATCTACGTTGGTCCCCAAATCTCTAATTATTTCTTCTGTACTTAATGGATTACCACCTATGTGGTAATTTGTGGGCACCTTGTTTTTCCCAAAGGGGATGACTATGCACTTTTTAGCATTTAGCTTGAGGCCGTGGCTCTGGCACCAAGCATCCGTCTCTGTGAGACCCTTTTGGAGGATGCTTGTGTCAGCTGGAGATTCGATTATGGCCCCCAGTTTGCAGTCATCTGCGTACGTTGTCAGCCATAATCCCCCCGTGTTAGCCTGAACCTCAGAGAAGTATATACCGAACAAGAGAGATCCCAGAAGTGAGCCCTGTGGGATGCCACTTGTTACTGGTTTGGATTCGGACATGGCACCTGCGATTCTGACCATGTGGGTTCTGTCTCTGAGCCAGTTTGCAACCCATCTTGTGATACAGGGGTTGATATTTAAGCTGGTAAGCTTATTTATGATGCCCGACTGGGGTATTGTGTCGATGGCTTTTGCGAGGTTCAGGTAGGCTGTGTGGACTACCTTGCCCTCATCTATGGCTTTGGTAACTGTTTCAAAGAAATCAACTAGGTTTAAGAGGCAAGATCTGCCCTTAACAAAGCCAAATTGGGTAGGGTACAGTGTCTGGAGGCTCCCAATGTCTTTGTTTATGAGTTCCATGATAATACGCTCCATAGCTTTACAGACCAGACTAGTCAGGCTTATGGGGCGATAGTTTCTGGGATCCGTTGTGGCACCACCTTTGTGGAGTGGGACCACTGTAGCTGTACGCCATTCTTTGGGTACATATCCTGTAGTAAGGCTAAGTTTGAACAGTGACTTAATGTGAGGGTTCAGTTCTTCTTGGAGCTCATGTAAGACACAGCCTGGGACACCGTCCGGTCCCATAGATGCTGTGTTTTTTGCTTTGGAGAGGGCAGCTTTCACCTGTGCATCTGTGATGTCAGGGAGGTTACATTCAGTTGGGATAGGCATTTTCTCTTTTGGGGGGAAGGGGGGGAGAAGTTTGCACTTAATCTGTCTGCCAGGATGTTGGCTCTGTCTGTAGGTTCGGTATATTTTGTACCGTTATGCAACAATTCAGAGCATATCTGGGAGTTTCCACCCATGTTCCTGACATAACTAAAGAAGGCCTTGTGATTATCTTTAGTGTCTAGGGCAATTTTTCTTTCAAAACTGGCCTTTGATGATTTTATGAGGGATCGAAGTTTCTTGCTGATACTGATCAGAGATGCCTTCCCTTTTTGGGATTTTGCTCTGTCATGTAGTAGCTTCCTCCTTCTGTTGTATAGCTTATTTATGGCCGGGGTCCACCAGACCGGTCTCCTGTTTTTGGAGGAGTGAGTCTTGGTTTTATTTGGGATAGCACGATCCATGCATTCCTGCAGGTGCTCATAGAATGCATTTGTAAAGGATTCTGAAGATTAGGCTGTATTATCCTCTGGCCCAGGGGCTTTGAAGGATTCCACCTCAGTCTTGAGAAGCGCAAAGTTGGCTTTTGAGAAATTCTTTACAGTGATTTCCTTGGCTGGGGGTGGGGATGGGATATGGATGTCCAGGGAAATTTGTTTATGGTCTGATCTTACCAATGAGGGGTTTACCTCTGGTGTGGAAATAGAGTCCCCATGTTGGTGATGACCAGGTCCAATATGTTGTTCCTTCTTGTGGGAATGGTGACCAGTTGTTCCATTACGTTAGCATTTATAAATTCAAGGAACCATTGGGCGAGGGTGTTTGGGCTTGAGTAGTTTTCCCAGTCAATGTTTGGGTAGTTGAAGTCACCCAATAACATAGTGTTTGGAGAGACCTTCATATTCTCCAGTGTTCTCAGGAATGCCAAGTGGGGTTCCTGTAATAGGGAGGGTGTTCTGTAGCAGGCTACAACCTGAAAGGCAGTTTTGCCCACTGTTGGTTGCACATGGATGGTTTCCGATGCTTCTTGCAGTGCCACTAACCTGGAGGTGTAGGTATCTGATGAATATAGCTACTCCCCCTCCATTTGTGCTTCGGTCCGAGTTTTGGGGATGAAACGCATGGTATGAGTTATAACCTGGTAGTACTGGGGTGCTCTTAGGAGCCATGAACCAGGTTTCTCTTACTGCAAAGACATCAATTTTCTCCATACTGAGGAGAGCCTCGAGTGCGTGCATCTTGAGGTTTAGACTTCTGGCATTGAATAGAATTACCTTTAGTTTTTTTATCCTTGGGTTGTCTATGGAGGTGGATTTGTCCTTTGAGCCTTGCCTAAAAAAGGCACTATGGGGGTGGCAAGAGCCTTGGCCAGTATACGAAAGCCTAAGGGTGACAGGTGCAAGCCATCCCTAGTGAAGCAACGTGGCTTGTCAAGCATGTCATCCCAGGCTGACAGACACTGGATCCCCTTTGAATGACACCAATACTTTAGCCAATTGTTGAAACTGATCATTTTGTCTTTATACTGTGGCATCATTCTTGGTGAGGGCAAGATGCTACTCAAGGTCAGGGTCATACCAGCCTTGGCTACATGGTCAGAGATTTCCTCTATGTCTCTTTTCATGTAGTCCAGGGGGGTACTTCTCAGGTCATTCACACCAGCATGGACAATGACGGAGTCATACTTGTACTTGCTTTGGAGTGACCTGAGTGCTTGCATTATGTGGCGGATCCTGGCACCCGACAGGCAGCTTACAGTGACTGTCTCCTTGTTCAGTCTGATGAGCAGGACGTCAGTGTGCTGGACAATAGAGTCCCCTATAACAAGTGTATTTGGTGTGTTGTTTGGCCTTAAGGGCTGTGACTGTGAGGCACACTGATTTTGTAAGATATGTGATTCGTGGGTATTGTTGAGGGTGGCTGTTGATTGGATATCTGCTTAGGAGGTCTTTGCTGTTTAGGCAGATTTTTATTTAGAGCATCCGAGTATGTTTTTGTGTGTTTATGTGTTGGGTATGCAGATGCAATAGGTCTGGGTGAGACTGGATTTGGGGTGTGGGTGGTTACCTTTTCCTCCTGACTGATTGTGCCAGTCTTGGGTTGAGAGAGCTCTGCCTCCAGTTTGGCTGTGTAATTGCATCTCTCACATGTATTAGAGTTTGTTGGAAGGGGGAGAGGGTTGTCTGTGTACATAAGGCAATTGTAACATTACCTCAATATTCTCAGATCCACCAGCTGGACTGGAGAGTAACCTTGAAACTGACCCTTGGACATACCAGATTAGTATAGGGAACTGTTTTTTTACTGATCAGATTAGGGAAGGGAACTGATTTTTCACTTGATCAGGAAGGACCAGTCGGGAGCCTAATACTTATGAGAAGTCAAGGAGGGTGTAGTGCTTTAGTTAGTCAGTGTTTCCTTATAAGAGCTGAGCAAGTGCAGGGCTTTAGAAAGAGAATAGAGTGATTACTTTGAGAGTTTGAACAGTTCTAAGGGAAAAAGTGAAGAACAGACTTTGTGGAGCCTGGAATAGTTTAAAGCTGTTTAGGCGGCGCTGCCCGACTCTGCTCAGTGCGCAAAACGAGAGTTGTAGAGTTTTAAGAGAGAGAAATGAAGGAGTTTAAAATTGACCCAAAATGGCCAATAAAACTACAGCTTCTAAGTAGTAACCACTCCTCCAGGGACAGGCAGGCTGTTCAGTGTTAACCACTCTCACTGGTGAACACAGAGACTTCCCTTTAGCCCAAGCAAGCACTGGCCTTCTAGAAACTTCCAAACAGTTCAGAACAGCAAATCTGTAACTGAACTTTCTTAACTTTCAGAAAGTGGGAAAAATGCAAGTTTTTTTTTTTTTTTTTTTTTTTTTTTGTAGTTTAAAAGTAGCAGAGATACACAAGCAGCAAAATAATCACAACAGTGCAATAAATGACCCCACACTTGAGTGCTATGCCAAAATTAGGTAAAATGCAGTTTTTAGAGAAAAATAAGTGCAACACAGGAAATGCAGTAAACAGGCTCTAGATGTGCTCCAAGTACTGTTACTGTTACAGATATAAACGTTAGCAAGCCAGAAAATGCCAAAAATAGGTGGCAAAACAGTAGAACTTAACAAAAAATCTGAAGAAAATACTTAAAATCACAAAAGTGGCTCCTTTTCTTCTCTCAGCGTTTTCTCCCCTTGGTAGGTGCTTCAGCAACAACTAGCAAGCCTGAAAAGATGCCAAAACCATGAGGCAGCCGGGTTTTAAGAGAGACAGATCAAGGAGTTTAGAACTGACCCAAAATGGCCAATAAAACTACAGCTTCTAGGTAGTAACCACTCCTCCAGGGACAGGCAGGCTGTTCAGTGTTAACCACTCCCACTGGTGAACACAGAGACTTCCCTTTAGCCCAAGCAAGCACTGGCCTTCTAGAAACTTCCAAACAGTTCAGAACAGCAAATCTGTAACTGAACTTTCTTAACTTTCAGAACGTGGGAAAAAAGCAAGATTTTTTTTCTTTTTGTTGTAGTTTAAAGGTAGCATAGATACACAAGCAGCAAAATAATCACAACAGTGCAATAAATGACCCCACACTTGAGTTCTAGGCCAAAACCAGGTAAAATGCAGTTTTTAGAGAAAAAAATGATTTTAAATTAAGTGCAACACAGGAAATGCAGTAAACAAGCTCTAGATGTGTTCCAAGTACTGTTACTGTTGCAGATATAAACTTTAGCAAGCCGGAAAATGCCAAAAAGTAGGTGGCAAAGCAGTAAAACTTAACAAAAAATGAGAAGAAAATACTTAAAATCACAAAAGTGGCTCCTTTTCTTCTCTCAGCATTTTCTCCCCTTGGTAGGTGCTTCAGCAACAACTAGCAAGCCTGAAAAGATGCCAAAACCACGAGGCAGCCAGGTTTTAAGAGAGACAGATCAAGGAGTTTAGAATTGCCCCAAAATGGCCAATAAAACTACAGCTTCTAAGTAGTAACCACTCCTCCAGGGACAGGCTGTTCAGTGTTAACCACTCCCACTGGTGAACACAGAGACTTCACTTTAGCCCAAGCAAGCACTGGCCTTCTAGAAACTTCCAAACCGTTCAGAACAGCAAATCTGTAACTGAACTTTCTTAACTTTCAGAAAGTGGGAAAAAAGCAAGATTTTTTTTTTTTTTGTAGTTTAAAGGTAGCAAGATTTTTTTTTTCTTTTTGTTGTAGTTTAAAGGTAGCAGAGATACACAAGCAGCAAAATAATCACAACAGTGCAATAAATGACCCCACACTTGAGAGCTAGGCCAAAATCAGGTAAAATGCAGATTTTAGAGAAAAAAACGATTTTAAATTAAGTGCAACACAGGAAATGCAGTAAACAGGCTCTAGATGTGTTCCAAGTACTGTTACTGTTACAGATATAAACTTTAGCAAGCTGGAAAATGCCAAAAAGTAGGTGGCAAAGCAGTAAAACTTAACAAAAAATCAGAAGAAAATACTTAAAATCCTAAAAGTGGCTCCTTTTCTTCTCTCAGCGTTTTCTCCCCTTGGTAGGTGCTTCAGCAACAACTAGCAAGCCTGAAAAGACATCAAAACCATGAGACAGCTGGGTTTTAAGAGAGACAGATCAAGGAGTTTAGAACTGACCCAAAATGGCCAATAAAACTACAGCTTCTAGGTAGTAACCACTCCTCCAGGGACAGGCAGGCTGTTCAGTGTTAACCACTCCCACTGGTGAACACAGAGACTTCCCTTTAGCCCAAGTAAGCACTGGCCTTCTAGAAACTTCCAAACAGTTCATATTGATGCTCATAAATCCTTAGTTTTACTTTCCTCTCAGTTTTTCCGATATAAAATGCCTCACATTGATCACATGTAGCTACATAAACTACCTCCTGTGAATCACAATTGTGCCTACCATATATATGATATTCTCTATCTCTGATTTTTACTTTGTCTGTTGTTTTTTTATACTTGCATTGGTGGCATCTCCCACAATTAGTCATTCCCAACTTCATTTTAGAATTTCTTTTGAACCTCTCAACTAGACATTTCAAGTTCAAACTCCTTCTAAAAGTCAATTGAGGGTTGAACTTAAAGAATTTCTATTATCTGAAATGAATGCCCAGTTTTTATTAATAATCTCACTGGTAAGACAAAAATCTAGTGAATAAGTCACTAAAAATCTAATAAATTGGTCAGAAGCATGTACACTTCTAGAACCAGGGGACAATTCACCATGTGGCAAAGTAGAAACTATGTTATAATCTTTATGCTCCAAGGGGATAAAATGGCTTGATAATCTTTTACCAATAACTTCCTCAAAGATTAATTCAATAAAGGCTCTTGGGTAACTTCTCTTACAAAACATAATTTTGAATAGTTCACATTCTGTTACGAAATCATCAAAATCAGAAACCATTCTAGCTGCCCTCACCGCTTGTCCCTTTACTACTGCTGTTTTTTGGTGCAAAGGGTGGCAGCTAGTAAAATGTAAGAATTAATTAGAATAGGTTGGCTTACGGTAAATGGTAGTTCTAAATTGATGATTAAGGTGATCCTTACTCAAGTGTATGTCTAAAAAATCAATCTGCTCAATTCCCACTTGAAATGTGAAGTCCAAAAAATGTGTGAAAGATTTGATTTCAGTTATAAATGACTGAATTAAAGCCACTTCACTATTCCATAAAAAGAACATGTAATATTGGTACCTGGTATACCAGACAACATGTTCCTTAAACATTTAAACATCTGATGATTAAATAAGAAGGACCTTTCCCAGTATGTCATTACACTATTTGCAAAGCTACTGCCGCATAAAGCACCCATGGCCACCCCACTTTTTTGTAAAAATAGTTTGTTGTTAAAGTAAAGAAAATTATTAGCTAGGACTATTTCTAAAAGTGTTTCAATGACATTAATCTTTTGGTTGTCTATACCCTTGAGGTGGAGAAACTATCTAACCCATTCAGTGCCGAGTTGTTGAGGTATGACAGTGTATAGATCCTTAATGTCTACCGTGAAGAAGAGTAAATTCTCATTAAATTCTAAATTATTTATAGACTCAAGAAAATGCCATGAATCATGACATATTTGATGTTCTGATTTCAACACTGGTTTCAATTTAGACTCAATGTACTTAGCACATGCATAAGAAATGGAGCCCCTACCATCCACAATAGGTCTAAAAGGTGGATTAAACACATTTATATGGATTTTGGGGGCTCCAAAAAGTACTGGAATCACTGGTGCAGGCATGGTTAAGTAATGGAGTGTGTCTACATCAATATTCCCTTCCAAAAACAAGTCCAAAAGGGTAGTGTTAATCTTCCTATAAGCTTCATTAACCTGATTAAGGCCAACTTTTTCATATACTGCACCGTTCAACACTGTGTGCATCCTACTTATATAATCATGTTGATCCATGAAGACTAGTCCTCCACCCTTATCAGGTTTCATGACTCGTACTTGACAAATATTCAATAAGCCTATAAAATCAATTTCTTCAGGAGAAATGTTTTTACGATTATTCATATTGTGGCTGTTATTAACAAACATCCTCCTAAAGTCAATTTCACATGCTTTCTCAAAGTGGATCAAGGTTTCATTTAAAGGCGGGTTAAAGAGGCTTGAGACCCTCAAACTGTCTGTAAGTGTTGAATTGGCTCCCATCAACAACCCTAAATTCAACTTACGAACAAACCAACTTCAGGTCAATGATTAGTTTAACCAAGTTAGCCCTCCTATCGAGCACAAAGGTTAAACCTTTTGAAAAAAAAATCAACCATGTCCTTTTCCACATTTAAAGAACTAAAACTGAAGATTTTAAAATCCCCTTTGGAGCTAATAAGGATGTTAGGAAGCTCCGATGTTATCTCCTCCTCTGGTTGTGACATTTTCTGTTTTGCCCTTGCCTCCTGTTGTTTGTCTGTCCATTCGGGTGGTGTTGTAAACCACTGGACACCTGAAAATCCTGCTGGTGGTTATCATTTACCTATGTGCCTGTATCTTGTGCTGATTGTTAGGGGACATAGGGGTTGTTTCTAATACACTCACTACGGCGAATGGGTTGTGCTGAATCAGTAGTTCCCTCATTTTCCAAGTCATTAGTATTGTTAGACTGATCCATATGACTTTGCTGGGCATCATTATTACCACCAAAATGGGAAGACATAACAGGAGGGGGGCTGGATAAGCAAGACCTTGGGAATAATCTTTAAGGTCTCTCAAAATCTTTTTCCTTTTGACCTCAATGTATTTTCCCAAACTAGCTTCAATGCTGTTGAAAATCCGTGCATATTCAAACCTGTATCTGTCATAATCATTGGCGTTCATAATTGCTTATTCTAAAACATCCAACTCGCTTCTGAAGGATGTAATTTGAACCTTATAATTGTTAATTAATAAACCGAGGAATTCAAGCCCTTGTTTGTCAAAAAGGGCCATCAATTCTAAATGGAAAGGAGATCTGTTGACAAGCCCTACGGGATATTGCCACTGGCGCAAACCCTTGGGTATGATTTTTTTATTAATGCAGTCCTCTTGGTAGGAAATTTCTAGTTGGACTTTCCTACATTTAAATAGCTTCTGGTCAAATTCATTTAAATGGTTCACAATCGAATTGTGATTATGAGAGCCATTATTGTCATTAGTAGCTTCTGTTGATACATTAGTGTTATTAAAAAAGAAACATTTCTCAAAAAGGAATCCATAGTTGGAATGTCACTCACCCTAAGGGTGCTGCCCAATGTCCGTTGGCCATCGACTGCATTTCCAAAAGCCCTCGAACTACCGGCTGCATTACCTAGATTCAGAGTTACTCTTACATGGTTAGCAGTAGCATCCAATGGCAAAGAAGGCTGTATTGGCAGCTCACCTTGATGTGTGTTAACATGGGAGCTAAATGTTCCAATGCCTCTTGGAGTTGCCTGCACATTGTTGGCTTCCATTCGTTGTGTTAGGGAACTACCGGCTGCATTACCTAGATTCAGAGTTACTCTTATAGGGTTAGCAGTAGCATCCAATGGCAAAGAAGGCTGTATCGGCAGCTCACCCTGATGTGTGTTAACATGGGAGCTAAATGTTCCACTGCCTCTTGTAGTTGCCTGCACATTGTTGGCTTCCATTTGTTGTGATAGGGAATCCAACTTCTTCATAAGTTACTGTACAAGCAGAGTGACATCTCCCGCAGCATTCACATCCAAGGCAGTGTGCGATGAATTATTTGAACCTATATCCTGGGAGAACAGAGGTAGCGAAGGTGAAACCGAGCCGCTCCACATAAAGACAACAACAAAAACTTACTACTGCCAAACCTAAATGATTATAGTTTTTTGTTAAGGTTATTTTATAGTTTAATAGTATATGTTTAGGTAGGTTTAAGATAGTTATGGTGTATAACTCACTAGTTTTTTGTATATAGTTTTATATGCATTCGTACAATATGGGTAGCAATATTCATTATATTGTTTTAAATGAATAAGATTTAGTGTTTTAGAGTGTTGGTTTCTGGAAGGGTTTGGTTAGCAGTGAAAATATGGAGCAAGTTTTTAAGGTTTATTCATTTCCTTATTTAAAGCGACTTTTGATGTTTTATATAAATTAACTTATTTTACAAATATCTGCAATATTGCTTTAATTAAGAAACTGAATGTTGACATCATGTTTGTAAATACTTGCTTATTGGCTCTGAGTTTAGTGTGAGTGTTTAAACTGGGAGATAGTGAGTTTTTTACTCAGTCTGAAGTAGCTGATTCACTTGTTTCAGTGAAAGCGCTAACTTTAATAAAAGTGTCGAAGGATCCATTGCCTGCTCGTTTTTCTCTTTTTGTTTAGTTTGGCAGTAGTTCTTTTTTTTTTTTTTTAATGTTGGATTAATCCTTGAACTGCCTTCAGATAAATGGTAATTTTTAAAGTTAAAACAATCCCAATGCAGAGTAGCACACAAACGGAGACGGGAACAAGCGTAACAAAAATATAAGAATATAGTCCAAACACCATAAACGCTGTTCCCTATGGCAATAGAACGGAAGTGAAACTCCAGCAAGTAAAGTTAACAGAATTCGTCGCACCAAACAATCCTTTAAGCTTCAATAAAACTTTTATTCACATAAAACAAAGTGAGCGCTTTCGCCAAAAGGCTTCTTCAGACTTTTAACACAATACATAGTTCTTCAATCATTTAAATAGCCCTCCATTAATTGTGATTGGTTGCAAAGTCTGCATTTAAAATACAGTGCTATTTAAAGTGCTAAATACACAGTTATATATTTCTTTTTAAAATATAATAAAAGAACATCCATAAACATACACAAAAACATGAATACAAAGAATAAGACAAAACAACCATAAAAAGCATTATGAAACAGATATTATAAATGCTCAAGTACGTATGATTATACTAGTTATATATTAAAGACGTTATGTATACTAACATCTGTATGAAAAAGTCATATACCCTGAAAGAGTATAATAAGTATACTATACAAATACACATAACTGTACCAGCCATGTATAAAAAGCATATATAAAAAGCACTAACTGTGCTTTAACTATGTTAAAAGTCTGAAGAAGCCTTTTGGCGAAAGCGCTCACTTTGTTTTATGTGAATAAAAGTTTTATTGAAGCTTAAAGGATTGTTTGGTGTGACGAATTCTGTTAACTTTACTTGCTGGAGTTTCACTTCCGTTCTATTGCCATAGGGAACAGCGTTTATGGTGTTTGGACTAAATTTTTAAAGTTAAATAATAGCACTCTATTAGTTCACTAAAGTTCAATATCTCACAGTTCCTATCAATGTCATATATATATATATATATATATATATATATATATATATATATATATATATATATATATATATATATATATATATATATATATATATATATATCTCAGATGCATAGGACTTTGTTGTCTCTCTCTCCCTTTCTCTCTCTCTCTCTCTCTCTGTCTCTCTCTCTCTATCTCTCTCGCTGTCTCTCCCCCTCTCTAACCTTGCTTCAGGTTATCCTCCCTCACGTGTCCTGGCTTTTCTGCTAATCCAGCCCCATAACAGGTTGACAGACTTTTCTCTCTTGGACAGGGTCTTGTATGAGTATCACCATCCCACCAATATAACTCTCTTGGGCAGACTCTTTCCTTTGTACCAGTCTCCCATCTGAATATTACTCTGACTGAATACCCAGATCCTTTGCTAATTCTTCTGCAGTGACAAATAAATATATCTGTTGTTTACAGCTTCCCTTCCCTTCTTTTTTTTTAAAGCGGTAGTAGTCTTTCTTCATTGGTTATTTTGGTTGCACCTATTATGTATCTCTGTACATCACAGATCAATAGGCTCTTTCTAGATCCACCTATGGACCATTTTATTGAATGATAAGTCCTGCAACACCACTTTACCATATAATCTCTCCAGCACAGACATGAAGTTACAAGCTACTTATCTGGTCTGCCAACTCCCATCATGTCCAGCAAACTGAGTAAGTAGTGTAATCTGTACAAGTTCAGGTCACTGACTTCCAGACAATACTCAGAAACCGAATGCCATAGCAACATGGATCTCTCTTCTATCTTGTATATAGAACATTTATGTAAGTATTTAATCATTTGCTTATGGTTTAATTTCTGGAGCCTTACCTTCTTCTTTTAAGGAAGTGCAATTTAAACAAAAATGGCAGCTCATCAGGTAGTATATTTACTTGGTACAGAAGGCTGGGGTTTTATCAATACCAGGTACTTAGGCTGATTTTAGATAAAAGTTTCCTTGCATCTCCACTGGAAAGGGACTTTCCCAGACAGTTTACACTGACAAATAAGGGGATATGCACACATACATTATGGGACTTAGGTGTGTGTGTGTGTGTGTGTGTGTGTGTGTGTGTGTGTGTGTGTGTGTGTGTGTGTGTGTGTGTTTTGATATTTTCATTTAATTTCTTCAAATGTCTGCTTTGCCCTAGCAAACAGAATTGGAACTAGGTAAGTTTGGTGTTTGCTAGTTAGTTTCCTGTTATAGTAACAGTTGTTTGATTCAGTGTAGAGCACAACGTTTGGGGGTTAGGACTGAAAAACTGTGTGGGGGGGTTGAGTATGTTATACATGAAATAGAGTGAGAAAAGAGTGGTTGTAGTTGTATAGACAATGGTGTGCAGTAAATGCATGAGAGGGTCAGAGTTGGTGAGTCATATTAGGCAGTTTTGAAGGGTAGTTTGAGGTGATTTCTAAATATAGGCCATTTACAAAGATGCAGGTGGGGTTGCTGAGTGGGTAATATACTCTATAATTAATGTTGTTGGTTTGCTTTTCAGATGACAGAGGTGGGATCGTTAAAAGCATGAAGGGTGTAAATCGTAGCTTAGGCTGAGGAGTTATTCAAGGAGGCAGAGACTTCAACACAGGTGATGGCAGCACCTTTGGTGAGATGTCAGATTCAGGTTGCAGGAAGCATAAAGAGATGGGGCAGCAGACAGATAGTACTGGTTGAAAGTGAACCAGGAAGTCAGTGGGAGCAGCAAGAAAAGAGGCTAATGAGAATTTGCATCAGAACCACAGCTGTCTGCAAGTAATGGAGCAAATGTGCAATCTGAGTTAGTTTCAAATGGAGCAAGTGTGGATAGGATAGGTGAATCACTGTATGGTTTAGATGAGTTGCACCATAGCAGGCTAAAGGAATTTCTCAGATTTGAAGAACAGGTTCAGGATGTGAGGAGTCAGGTGGGAGAGGTAGGTACTGATGAGGAAGTCAGGTACAGTATGTGAGGAGTCAGGTGGGAAAGGCAGGCACTGATGAGGGAGTAAGTACGTTTGAGACAGTGATCAATGAGGTAGGGAATCAGTTAGGTCAAATTGTGTACGTGAATGGACTACTGTTAGGAGTACAGCCAGGAGAGTTGTTGGCTACCCAATCCTTTTTAGCAAGGGATCAGGGGTCTTTATTACCCCTCATATTACCATGGCAGTTAAGGAAAAGATTTGGAAAAATAAAATGATGTGTCTGATTTGATTGATACAGATGGAGTACAGAGATTGGATGAGGAAGAGGCTCCTGGGACAAAGATTTATTGACTGTTTTAGTGGCATTAGGGAGGAGTTGAAACAAAGCACTGATATCAAAACTTGTAAGTCCAATAACCGACAATAGTTGAGTAAGAAAACCTTTATAATGACAACAAAGCTTTCAGGTTAAAAACCCTTTCTCAATGTATAACAATAGGTATAATGAAGACGCCCATATATACACATAAAACAAATCATATGACCTGCAGCCATTAAATGGGACAGTTGCTCATGGCCAGTATGTAATTTTCTTCACATCTGGTCAATCTGTGGGGGAACTCATATGGCAGAAAAATGTTGGTGTAAGGATGGGAGGCTTGGTCAAGTAACACCAGTGCCACAGGATGATGGCAGACATATAGTTGGTCAGCCCAGTTTCATGGATGGGGGTAATTTTCGACAACAAAGATGAACTTTGTCCTTTGACAGGTAGACAGACATTATCACTCATCCATTAATGTGTCAATGTTGACTACATTACTTCAGGATTTTCTGGATTTGGAATTGGTGGGTGAGTTAGTAGAAGGATCTATGGAGGGGGGTTGCCATTAACTCCAACATGTGGGGGAACAATGTAGTGTGAATCAGAATATGTAATCATTCAAAGGGAAAGAAGAGATGGTGCAGAAGTTAATGGAGAAAGAGGTGGAAGCAGGGAGAATTTGGGGCCCATTTAAGGAGTCAACCTTTCAAAGTTTGTTCAGATCTCCCCTTCAGGTCTACTGCCAATGAAGAAGCCCAGCAAGTTCAGACTGATTCGTCATTTTATCATTTCCTGAAAAAGGATTGTTAATGATAACATTCCAGAGTAAGACAATCAAGTCCAGTATGTTTCAATGGATTATGCAGTAGGGATTATTAAAGAGTTTGAGGATCCTTGGGTTGTGAAGCTCAGCAATGAAGCTACTTTTTGGCTGTTGCCAATTAGGAAATGGTCAGTGGTTTTGGTGATGCGATATGTGTATAGGACGTGTCGAGGCAAAGTTGGTCAGGTCAATCGAGGTTCACTTTGCTGTTCTCAGTGGGGTGGCTAGGCTGGTAGGTTTGGAAGATGTGATGTAAGCTTCTGTCACGAGTAGGATGTTGAAAGGTTGGGGCAGAGTCATTGACCTGAAAGAGGATCCTTGTTTTCTGTTGACTAAACAAATTCTTAGAGTGCTTTTGAAAGGTTTGACTCTTGTGATAGGTAGCTTGTTGGAATACACAGTTTGGTCAGCACAGGTGGTGTTTATGTACATGTTGACTTTTAGAGTAGGAGAGTTGTTAGGATCTCTGTTGAGGAAGCATGTATTATGGATTCAGCAGTGTTGATTTGTTTGCGACATTCAAAATGGATTAACTAGGAAAAGAACATCAGTTAGTCTTTCCTTAAAATATGGAAAGTTGCTGTGTCCAGTAGTGTGGGGCAAACATTTGTAGAATTTGTGGGGAAGAACGGCAAGTGATACTACATTTCGGGCAGTTAATAGTAAGGCAGTTTTGGCAGTGCAGTTTGTGAGAGTGGCGAGAAAGGCTCAGGAGGGTCAAGGTATTGCAGGGTATGTTTTTTCTGACATTCCTTTAGGATCAAGAGAGCATCTGATTTAGGAGAGGAGGGCAAATCAGTTGAAGTAATCAAAACAACAGAGTGTTGGTCATCTACAGCTTTTTTAGCTTATATAAAATAATGGATGTTGGGTAATAGGTTGAGTATGTTTTTGTTTTGTGAGTGGAAATATTGTCATTCTGGGCCATTTTCTGATTTTTTGGCTGTGAGGAGAGCAGTAATAAAGAAATGGAAGAAGCATGTTAGGTCTACTGAAAGGCAGGTGGAGCATTTCATGGCATGGATTTATATGGCAGTAGCTCATGGTTAAGTTTGAAGTGATACAGGCAGGATTGGGGGTTCTCTGCATTTTAGTAATTCACTTGGGGTAATTGTTTAGGTTGGGTAGCAAAAAGGAGGCTGTTAGCCTGGATCATTGGTGACTTGGAGAGGTTAAGACAGAAATGTCCACTGGTAGAGAGTTAAGAGATTGTACTGAGATAAGTGCAGACTGATAAATTTGTGGGTTTGGAAAGAGCTAGGCTTTTTGTCTGTCACAGAGTTGCCAGGACATTAGAAGAGTTAGGTTTGGTTGTGACAGGTCATAAGGATTTTGACAACAAGGTTTTGTTTTAGTATTGGAAGGATGGGATTCATCTGAGCGAGATAGAATTGGATTTGTTTAATGTACATATTGCCCTCATTTTGCAAGATCTGGTAAAGGATTTGTAAGTAAAGGGGAGAACAGTTTCTCATATCAAGCTGGAGGGCAGAGTAAGATGGGTTCACAATGGCATATTTGGTATGATTTATGTCTCAAGGTGTGCATGGACAAATATAGTTTGTGTGCAAACATGTTCATCTGGAGACATCTCGTATAGGCTGTATGGGGGTGCTGAGGGGTGGGGGAATTAGGAGAATTGATGATTAAGAAAAAAGAGGTTAGGGTAAGCTGAATAGGAAAGGTTTAAGTTTGAAGGAGGATTGGTTTGATCACAAGGAATTGAGGTAGGCAGGTGAGGAGTTTTAGGATTTTTAAGTTTGTGTTGGAGAGGGATACAGTCTTTTTTGGTGTGGGTTTGTTTTAATCCATTCCTCCCTATCCCATTTTCAAGATAATGTTTTATTTTAATGAGTGGGCAGAGTAATGGGGGTTCAGCTTGAGCCCTTCTTCTATTTCCCGCTTTTTACCTGCTATGGTGGATTTGGTTAAGTCAGTTTCTGAGATGAGGGATGGTGAGGTGACTCATAAGTTAGATATCAGAAAGAGAAACTCTCCTGTGACTGCCTGAGGTGGTTTCAAAAACTAAGCAAAAGTTCTGTGTAAAAACGGAAACACACCACCACAGGCTATTAAAAACTATGCTTTTCAAAATAAAATGAAAACTTTAATAGTTAAGACTTAAAATAAGATGTAAAGCGATAAAACAAAGCCCTTATTGATTTGTATATGATAAGCGCTTTCAGCTAAAAGTCTTCCTCAGATCATAAAGAATCAAGTTCCACAGGGCTAAAATAAATGAATAAGACAACAATCATGTGGCTAAATCCAAGCCAACACCTTTTTTCAAGGTAAAAAGTTCACAGCCAATCAGAGACCTCGAAAGAAACATACCTTCAAGTTGCCAAATAAAGACAACTTCCTTGAAGAAACAGCACATACCAGGCTAAGGCAGCCTTGTCAACACTAGTCAGTATTAGTGTTACTTCAGTTCTTTCTTCCCCAGTAAATACTTAGGGTTTGTATAACTACTTAGGGCTTGTATAAATGACATCAGTCCTTTTTGAATGAAACTTAACAAAAGATCTAGTGGTTCAAATTCCACTACTGAGCCAGTCATTGATTAATTTCTCTTGGTTCAAACTGTCAAGCAGAAATAAAGGACTAGAGACATAGTGGAAATTGACTTCTTGTGCTGATAAGAAGTAACTCCATTGGGTTTACTGGTTCAGCACCTGGTATTCCCAGGCAGTCTCCCATCCAAGTACTAACCAGGCCCAACCCTGCTTAGCTTCAGAAATCCAACAAGATAGAGTGCATTAGAGGTAGCATGGCCATACAAGCAAAATTTGCTTCTTTGTGAAATAGATATATACCAAGCTAGGACAGCTTATGTGCCATTAGCCTATATTGTTATTCCATTGTTCATTTTCCCATTATTAATGGCAGATGCATATATAGATGTCATCAGTTCCCTTTGGTGAGAACTTGCCAAAAGACATAATTATTCAAAATCTGTTACATAAAGACAAATGTAGAGTCACTGGTTGTTTATCTTAGCATAGACGTTTTGTGCCATAAACCATAAAGGGACTTAAAGCATACTAATATCAGAGAAATCATTTTCATTGCTCCTCAGTGCTTGATACTTCACTTATCTCTGTAGAACATCCTTGTATTGAAAATTATTTTCTCTCAGGTTAAGGCAAACTTCACATTCCTTTGCTAGTAGACCAACTACAGAGTCCTTTGTCCACTTCTCAACATATGGATATGTGCCTTGCCTTTAAAATCAGTTTAAGTGGTACAACTGCATTCAGGCCTGGAGGGTGATCTGCTCGGAGATTGATAATCCAGTTTATCTCACATATTTCAGTCCTGTTGCTTATATCACCATATATGGAACTTTCAAAGACCCTATCAATGGCTTTAAACATGAAGGAGTGTAGGGAATACTGAATGACATGATTTGCCAAAGAATTTTTTCTCATCTTTATGCTGGATATCTCTCTCAGATGGTGCAACACTCTGTCCTTAAATTGTTGATTGGTTTTGCCTACATAATAAGCAGAACACTTTAAGCAGGTGGTTACGTAAAAAATATGTTTACTATTACAGGTACAACTGCATGAAAAATTATATTCCAGTCCTGTAATGGGATGCTTCAGTAGATTGCTAGTGTCTATCACTGGGCAGGCATTGTACCTGTCACATTTAAAACTTAATTTCTTATTGATAGAACCTTTTCTAGAAAAAACATCTTTTGTACATTGCAACCTTTTCAAGTTCTTTTTTATTTTTAAAAATGAATCTTGGCCTCTCTCCCACTGTTTCTTTCAATTTTTCATCTTGTGTCAACACTGGCCAAAACTTCTTGACAATGTTGCATATATGCCTTGAATCATTACTATATGTGAGCATGAGACCAAGGGTTTGCTGTCCTTTGGAACTGTCATTGGATGGCCTCTGTACCTTCCTATTAGAAATATAGGGCTGTCCATTTCCTTTTTTTTTTAGTTTTCTGTTGATTCTGATTTCATTGAGATGTCTTTCATTGCATAGCCTCTCTCCTTTAGATGACATTCCAACCTAACCTTTTTGCATTCATAACCTGTGTCTTTAGTACACATTCTTGAGATGCATGTGGCTTGATTCTCCATTATATTCTTAAAAAAACATGTCCAGGATGCATGCTTTTCCTATGTAAATCATGGCTCCTCCACATTTCTTTCCTATGGATTGATGTCTCTCTGCCTGAAGTCAAGTCCAGTTCTACCTTCACATCTAAGAAATAAATTGTTTCTTTGGAACTATTAACTGTGAGCTTAAGAAAGTCATTGGAGTGGTTCAAATAATCTGTAAATAGCATCAGTTGTGAATTATAGGTTCATAGGTAGGAACTAGGCTATTGGCCCTAGGGCCTATATAAGCCTAGGCAAAAGGCACCCTGCTTACGCTACCCAAGAAAATTATTTTCCTGTGCCATTGTCGAGCAGAGCCACAGAAGTGATCCCCGGGGTGAATTTCCTATCTCCCATCCAGTCATCAAGATTTTTCTTGAAGAGTGCTAATGAGGAACTTTGTTTGATATAGATAGGTAGTTTGTTCCAGAGTATGGGAAGTCTCTGGGACAGGAATCTATCCCTCCAGCATGTTCTGTTTATTGTGGTGACAAGGTTTAGGTCCCTAGAGCGTGTAGCTCATAGGGATTGGGATTTCTTTAAGTGGAGCATGTCTAAAAGCTCTGGGTTTGACATAGCTTTGTGTGTTAGGCAGAGATCGCCTCTGAGTAGGCGATATGCGACCAAGTAAAGCTGCATTTTTTTGAGACGGTCTGCGTAGGGCATCTGTTTGAGGCCAATAATCCTCTTTGTGAGGTATTTCTGCGGCCTTTCCAGTTGTTGTGGATGTCTTGTGAGCTACATACCAAAAGGGGCATTGTACTCTATAATGGGTCTAATGAGTGATGAGTAGAGGGGAACAATGACCTCTTTTTTCCTGGATGAGAAACCTTTTGTGATGAGGTGTGCCATGTAGAAGGATTTCTTGACTACTGTGGTGATGTGATTATCAAAGGAGAGACTACTGTCCACCTGTGTCCCAAAGTCTCTTATCATACTTTCGGTGTTCAGTAGACTAACACCTATGTGGTAGTTCATGGGTTCAGAGTTTTTACCAAAAGGGATGACAAAGCACTTTTTGGCATTGAGCTTGAGGCTATGGCTTTGACACCAGGCATCTGTCTCAGTGAGGCCCTTTTGTAGGATATCCACATTTTTTTGGAGTTTTGATTATGGCTCCTAATTTGTAGTCATCTGTGAACTTCAACACCTTTCCACAATATAAAGATGTTGTCCACAAAATATCCATAGAATATCAAGTGTTCTTTCCAGAGATTTCTATCAGTGAGTACATGCTTTTGCCATTTGTGCTAATGAAAGGTTCAAATAACTGTTCACACAAGTGGTCCCCATGGCTACCCCCCACTGTTGCCAAAAGTATTCATTCCCATAGATAAAAACATTGTTTTCAAGAATAATTTCAAAAGTGTACATATTAAATCAATGTTCATATTCATATCTCTCAGAACCACTTATTCCTGATGGCTGCAATCCCACAGGTATTGGGAATAACTGTGAAGAAGCTGGTGATGTCCATGGTTGCCAACAGCATCTCTGACTAGTCTTCGTTACTGTTCATGATGGAATATAATGGGCTAAGAAAGCTACCTGTGTCCTTCAATACCATAGTAGCTTGTGGTAGCAGTTTCTTCAATTATTCCTCAACATATATGGATAGGGGTTTGTAATCCCTCCCTTACCTGCTACAATGGGGCAAAGTGGTGGGTTTTGTCTATCCTTGTGGATCTTCGGTAAGCCACTTTTGCTCAGTACAGTTGGATTAATAACTTCAAAAAAGTCTTATATTTCCTTGGTTAACTGACCAGTCATCAGCAACTTGAAGAGATCATCTTTTACACTTTGAGACCATTTTATTCAGATCACTTTTACTGATCTGTGTATAGGTTCATGCATCATTCAGCATTTCTTTCATTCGATCCTGATATCATGGGGAGTCCATCAAAACTATGGCTCCTTCCTTATCTGCTGGTTTAATTACTGTGTCTTCTGTATTCCTTACATCATTCAGTGCCTGTCTTTCAAGTGCTGTTAGATTATGGAAGTGTCTAAAACAATCACTTCCTTGTCTCAAGCTTCATACTTCATTTTCAAAGAGACAATTAAATAATTCTACAGCTGGATGAGTGACTGGTACAAAATCACTGTTTCTTGCATGACTTAGTTCTTCCTTGTTCTTTCCTAAAGATATTTTTTAGGATGACATTTCTCCCAAAGTATCTAACATCCATTGCAAACTCACTTAAGTTTGAGCACACTGTTGGTATAAATGTGAGACCTTAGTTTAATAACTGAATTTGGTCTCTATTCACTTCCATCTCAGATATATTTATTACTAGTGTGCTATTACTTAACTCATTATTTTTTTTTTCCTTTTCCTTTCTTGTCTCATGGATCAGGGGTTTCTGTACAAGTTTTGCTTCAAAACAAAAGGTAAATTGTGAACTATGGGTTGATGGGCAGCTCCCTCTTTAGGTCTGGTTCCTGTGGCTAAGACAGTTTCTGTAGACTCTCTACCATTTTTATTATTTGTTTCTATACTTAATGTTATGTTTCTTTCAACATTTAGAGAGGTGGATGGTATATTTGCTGTTTCATCACTCTTGTTCCTATCCAACATTCCTATTGATTGTGCTGCAGCCACTGTTTCTTTAATGGTTGATTGATGCAGCTTGGTTTTATTAGAAGATTGTTTAGATAGAAAGTTTGACCTTTATTTTTGCATGACAGTTTGAACCAAGAGAAATGAATCAAGTCTCAGTAGTTGAATTAGAACCACTAGGTCTTTTGTTAAGTTTCATTCAAAAAGGACTGATGCCATTTATACAAGTGCTATGTAATTATACAAACCCTAAGTATTTACTGGGGAAGAAAGAACTGAAGTAACACTAATACTGACTAGTGTTGACAAGGCTGCCTTAGCCTGGTATGCGCTGTTTCTTCAAGGAAGTTGTCTTTATTTGGCAACTTGGAGGTGTGTTTCCTTTAATGTCTCTGATTGGCTGTGAACTTACTGGTTTGAAAAAAGGTGTTGGTTTGGATTTAGCCACATGATTGGTGGCTTAATCATTTATTTTAGCCCTGTGAAACCTGATTCTTAATGATCTGAGGAAGGCTTTTAGCTGAAAGCGCTTATCACATACAAATCAATAAGGTCTTTGGTTTATATCTTTACGTCATGTTTTAAGTCTTAACTATTAAAGTTTTCATTTTATTTTGAAGAGCATAATTTTTAATAGCGTGTGGTGGCATGTTTCAGTTTTTACACGTAAGTTAGGTGTGGTCAGAATGAGCAGAGGAATGTAACACTGCTTCTATTCAAGAACAAATGATGGTGTACAGTTCTAACACTGCCAACAAAATGTTAATTGCTATGTTTGTGACTGTTTTGCTGCACTCTATGTTTAATTATTCACTGTTTAAGTTATATACTATGTATGCCATGTTTTATGTTTTTAAATTGGTCACAATGGTGTGCTTTATGTCTCAAGGAGTGTATAGACAAAATTTAGCATGTTACTTTTTGGTCTTCGTTTGGTTTACACCTTTATTCATTGTGTGTTTTTTCATTGACTAATGTGGAGAACTGTTATGACAAAGACTTTCTTGCTTCAGTTAATTGTCTGTTATTTCTTTCCTTGCACACTCTAAGGCAGTACTTTCACTTTTCTGGTGTGCCTCTGGTACTTCACTTTCTTGATAACTTTCTTTTACTTCTTTCTTTATCTCAGTTTTTCTTTGCTCTGCTATATTCTCTGTTTCAGTTTACCTTTTTCATTTTTTATTGCTGTTTTAGCCAATTCAAAGTTCCTGCAAATGTTTTTAAAGGCTAGCACTTTGAAAGACATCCATTCTTTAGAACACTCTTTATATTATTGTATTATTATGGGCTATGACCACATGCTAGTTCTTGCTCCATTGCATATTATTTTATATGATTCACAAAGGAGTTTGTATGCTAATATACTGTGCACTATCACTACTGTGCAGTGCATGATATTTTGTAGGATCATACATAGTTGATAGGCATGAAATGAAACAGACCATTGGATAGCCAAGCTCAGTTTCCCTCAGGGCATTACCTGGTAAGTTGACTTGCTCTGGGTCACACAGTATGCAAATGGAAGTTAAGGGAAGCAAACCGTGGACTTCAGGAAGGAACTCATTAACATCTTGTATCCTTGATCCCCCATTGGAATGATAAAACCTTTTCTCTTACTCCTGTTATCTATTCCCAATTTATATGGTGCTTAATGTATTTTAGCACAGGGACTAAAAAGAAATATAATTTGTAGATGAGTGATGGAGACAGATGACTAAGTTCAACAGTTAATGACACTAGCGTATTTAAATTTTTGTGCTTCAGTTTAACAGATAAAATAAAAGTTGTAGTTCAACACTTAGAGCCATTATAAAAAGACATAAGATAATAGTTAACATAATGCACTTTTGGGTTCAACTCTTTATATGGGTTTTATTACTTTATCGCCTTAATTTATATATTTAGCTTATATTTTGTTACCTTTTCAAGTATAATGTTTCCTTTCCCTTAGGATGCACAGCAGTGCTACAATGTGGTGTTTTCTGAATAATGTTACAATATTCTGTTCCTTGGACTGGAAATTCCAGTTAAAAATTCTGATAAACCTACTGACTTAACTGAATCTGAATGTGGTACTGCTCAATGCTAGAGGTCTTAACACTCCCTGCAAGCCTTCCCCTCCCTGGAGAGTGCAGACAACTGTGTAGTAACAAAGACATGGTTTAAAGTTGCTGAGAGTACCCCAGCAATGCAAGGTTATAATGCCTTTCATACCTTTAGACCAGCTACTGTACAGGAGGAAACTAAAGGTGGAGGAGTCTCAGTCTATATTAAGACTAATCTCACATCCAGACTAGTTGAAGTGTATGACGCACAGGAACTCATATGTGTGCAACTCACCATAAACAGTGTCATCTACCACATCCTTGCAAAAAATAGGTCCTTTTCCATGTCCCAGGAAAACCATACTACCTACCTCAATGTCCTAGAGTCCCCCCCCCCCCACAGTCAACTCAATACAATATTCATGGGGATCTCAACTACCCCTTTATAGACTGGGAATCCTACATCATTTCTAATGCAAAAGCCCAATAATTCCTCAACTTTGTTAATACAAATATCCTGGAATAGTTGGTCCATTCTCCTGCCAGGGATACAAACAACCTTGACCTCGTACTCATGAACATGGAGGGGGTCACTCGTCCCTCTCTAGTATAGATGACGAACAGGCGGGGTAGTTCATTTATATGCTTTATTACATAGAAACAGATCAGGGTGGATAGCAGCATTATAAAATATAAACAAACTGATTAACAGACAGACTACACAGACATACATACTTATATCCCAACAGCTTAGTGCACAATGGCAGTCAGGCTCACACATGCTCAGTATTTATACACTTGTGCAAGCCCCTAGAAAGCTTCTTAAAGCTGTATACACACACTGATCTACATCCTCCCTCTTAATTCCCTTCAATTAAATGACATTAGAACAACACATGCAATAATATAGACATCAGAAGCAAACACAACGTTCATGTCCAAGTTACCATGTATCTGTAACATGGTCTGGAAATATGACCTGATCTAGTAACATATCATTCAGAACTGGGTTTAGCAACAGGGAAGTCTTCGGTGAACAACTCATATCAGGAACTTCGGGATTCATCTCAGGAACAGGGATATTCACTGGAACACCCCCAGAAACTGGAATGCTGGAAAACTGACTCTGAGATAAAGAGTCTTTCTCACAAGCTAAGTGCTGTGGTACAGGCTTGGACACCAGCATCAAATGTTTCCAATTCCACCTAAACTGTACCCCTTCTGATTCTACAATGTACGATATTGGCTCTGGGCAAATACTTTTCTTGACTTCAATCTGATCATAACCTTTGCACGTTTGCATTCTCACTGTCTCTCCTTAACATAATGGATTGAGCAGTTTGCTGGAGTTATTGTAATAGGACTTCTGGGCTAGGTGTTTCTTTAACAGATGGGGTGTCACAGATCTGTTATTCTTAGCACTTGGAACCAATAAACTATTGCTGATTGGTAATGTAGCTCTGGTTTGTCTCAACAGAAGTCTCTGGGCAGGTGAACCCAGATGTTTATCACAAAGGATATTTCTGAGATTCAAAAGATTCAGGAAAACATCACTATTGCCTCATTTTGAGTTCTCTAGCAACTGTTTTGCACTTTGAACTGCACGTTCTGCCAAATCATTTGACTGCAGATACTCAGGACTTCTTGTAAAATGAGTAATGTCCCACTCTTATTCAAATCTTTTGAATTTCTGGCTAGTAAACTGTGTACCATTGTCAACAATTTTTATTTTATTTTATTTATTTATTTTACATTTGTTGACCGGGCTATTCTAATTGGATACATGTCATTTTTCAGTAGAGGCCTGGGGAGAAAAGCTCCAAACAGTTAAAAAAAGATATATATATATATATATATATATATATATATATATATATATATATATATATATATAAAATGTACAACAACATACATGTAATATTGAACAGAGGATTTCAGATAATATTGGTCACTTCACTGTTAGCACATTCTTTCAGTTCATTTCTATTTACAGAGCATGTCAAAAGTGTTTTTAAGATAGTATTTGGTTAAAACTCTTCAAAAATAAGCATTATATCTTGCTTACTTAGCTTACATTTTAATTTCTTCAGAAATAAGTAACAAGGAGTGACAGGTAGAATGGAAGAAGAAGAAAAGACAGAAAGCATAGCAATTGCAGTATTTGCTGTTATTACTATTGCTGTTTTTAACTGTAAAATGACGCTTCATCTTAGTAATGACAGTAAGGGAAGTAGGTCAGTCTCGAATCAACTTGAGTAAGAGTCTACTAAGACCATGTAATGTGGCCCATTCCATTCAAAAATGTCAGTGGCTACTGTTGACCAAGGTAGTACAGGAATCTGGTTTAGCTGAAGTAGTTCCTTTGTTTGGTGTGGCTTTGTACTATTACATACAGAACAAGATGAAAGTACTCTCTCAATGTCTTGTGACATAAAAGACCAAAACACTAGTCTTCTTATCCTCCTTTTAGTAGAATTGGTTACTGGGTGGCCACGATACAAGACAGCAATATACTCTTGTTGCAAAGACTTTGGAACAATGACTTTTGGACCTCTCATGATGATACCACTGTCAGACAAAATTTCATCTCTATAAGGAAAATAAGGTTGCAGTTCTTGAGATAAACTAGATTGCTCCGACAGCCATCCTCGACTGATAAAGTGGTTGAGCTTCTGTAAAACAGGATCTGAGGCTGTATGATTTCTATGCTCATTGAGATGTGTGGCTGGCTGGAGCTGAATACATAGATATTCTCAAAATAGTGACTAGTGGTTGGTGGTCTGTTTTGATCTGGATCTGTCTACCATAAATATAATCATGGAACTTCGAACATGCAAACATGATTGCCAAGAGTTCTTTCTCTATCTGAGCATACTGAATTTCAGGTTTGGGTTAGAGCTCTGGATGCATAGGCTGCAGGTTGACCCTCTTGAAGAATGGCTACACCAAGACCAAATTTTGAAGCATCACAGGAAAGTGTAACTGGTTTGTGAACATCATACTATCTGAGAGTTGGTGGACTGGCAATTCTCTGTTTCAGGACATCAAATGCTCTTTGGTGTTGTTCCAGCCATGACCAGGATACAACTTTATATGTCAGCTCTCTAAGCAGTGCTGCTAGATGGCTTAAATCTGGAATGACCTTTCCTAGATAGTTAACCATGCCAAGAAAGCGTTGAATGGCTTGAACATTGTCTGGAGCTGGCATCTCAATAATGGCTGTTTGCTTGGAAGGGTCTGGTCATAAGCCTGAACTGGTAAACAAATGACCAACATAAGTAACTTCTCATAACCTGAACTTGCATTTCTGAGGATTCAGCTTAAGATTCACTTGATGCGCTCTTGCCAGAATCTTCTCGAGATTTCTGTCATGCTCGGCTTCACCATTGCCTCCTGCTAGAATATCATCTACTATAATAGCACAAGGATACCCAGAAAAATTTGTTCCATTGCATGCTGAAAGACTTCACTGGCACAATTTATCCCAAATGGCATTCTCAAAAATCTGTACCTGCCAAAAGGAGCACTGAACATAGTTAGCAACGAGGATTTCTTTCAACCAAAATTTACCAAAATGAACTCTTTGCATCTAGGACAGAAAAAACAGTGGCATTTGGCATTAGTGCTGCAACTTCTTCAACTGTACTCATTGGATGATGAGGTCTTTTTAGTGCCATGTTCAGATCTTGTAGATTAATACATATTCAGATATCATCAGACCTTTTCTTATACCCATTCAGTTGGTTCATCAACTGGACAAATCACACCTTGCTGCACCATTTTATCTAGCTCGGCTTTGACTCTGTTCTGCATAGCTACTGGAACTTTTCAGGCTGGTCTGACAACTGGGCTGACATCTGGGTCTAACTACATGGTGTACACAACAAGAAGCTTGCCTAATTTGTCTTCAAAAAGATCAGCATAGGTAGAGGAAATATACTTAGCAAAATTAGAGTTGTGGTCTTTCAAATTAACACGATGGACTTCCTTATTAAATGAAAGCAGTCCCATTTCAAACTGTCTCTGAGCCCTAATAATGATTGCACATGCCTTTTAACCACATAAAATAACAAGTTGTAGTTTCTCCCAGCAGAGCACTGAGCCCTCAGTTTGAATCTCTTCACCACCATAAGCAACAACCCTTGCACACTTTGCCAAATCAAGCTTTTCACCAGCACATACTCTAGCAAATGTTTCTGCAGACATAACATTATACTTTGAACCTGTGTCAACTTTGAGCTCTATGGGTCTTCCATTTATCTGAACAGTACAAATGACTTCATTCTTTGCCCATAAATCTACTGCATTGACTGTTTCATGAAGCACTGACATACTATCAACATAAAAAGTATTGTTACAGCTTTCTAACTGATCAATGTGTCTCTTTGAATGTTCCCTTTTAATAAAAGAATGTGGGCCCTTTGATTTACAAAACATTTTGAAATGGTTCCAAGTATAGCACTTATGACATTCCTGACCAAAATCTAAACATTTTTCCCTTTTAGGCTTATGACTTCATCCACATTATGACAGTTGGCTGTGAAGCTGGGTGGGGGCACATGCTTTGAGTTTGCTGACTCACTCCTATGCTAAACTAAGACTGTGTGGCTTCCAGGGCACACCTTGGAAATTACTAGAAAGCTACGGGTTTCCCAATGGGTGTTGCAGGGTTTACACTTGAAGCCATGTGTTTGGGACTGTTTCTTTTAACCATGTGCTGCATACTATCAACATTGGCTTTAGAAGTTACTGGAAGCATGTATCTCTCATTTCTAAGCATATTTCTGTGTTTTTCTGTAACTTCAGATATTTGACAAATCGTAATGGCCTTATTCAAAGTTAAATCACTGTCATGAAGAAATATCTTTCTCACAGCATCATCTTTAATACCACACACATCTCTCTTTTATCAGCTCATCCTTTAAATCACCAAATCTGTACATTTTAGCCTTATTTCTCAAATCAGTTAAATATGCTGCAAAAGTTTCACCAGGTTTTTAATGTATTTTGACTTTCCATTTTAATATTTATTTGGGGGTTACAAATTTCTCTAAATTTACATTTTACGCACTTGGGGTCCTCCCTTGGCTCATCCAGTACAACTATATGACAGTTTTCCCCTTCTCCTGCAAAGACAGCAGGTGCATACACAAGTGCCTTCTGAACCAGCTAAATTAAGCAGAATACTAAATGTCATTAAATAGTCATATTTATCAGAAAATGTAGCCTATGTGAAAATATCATACTCTCGTTCAAACACTTTTCAGTTCTCTGCAATATTATTGTCAAACACAAGTGGAGTTGGTTTTCGAAATCCGTCTGCCATGCCAACAAATTATGTCCAAACACGCTGAAAAATAGGCCCTTGTAATTCTTTATGAGCATGGACACAGCCAATACTTCTAATAACATTCAGATGCATAAGAAACTCTTCATAATGCTTTACTTTGCAAAATATGCTTTGCAATGGCTGTATTTTGCAAAATAACTCTACTGTAATAATGCATAAACATGCAAACACTCCATACACTTCAAACAACTTGATAAACTTTGATTAATGCAAAAATGTAGTGCTTAGCAAAACATGCATTTGTTTCTATTATTTTATTCATTTTTATGCAATTCAGACTTTACTTCACACAGTCTCCATGGTTATTTTGAATATTTCTGTTAATATATCTTAGTAATGGATATTTCTGTTACTTAGAAATTTGTTTAGAGTGTTCTGAATGCCTTGTTTCATATTTTGTGAATAAGAAATAGCTTGAGCAAGTTTTAATACCTGAAATTTATTTCTGACCTCTTTTATAAGTTAAACATACAGTAGGGATGATTCACTCCTATATATTCTTCCAGTGTTGACTGAGTGCCTCTCAGTCTCAAACTGAAGAATCTGTATCCCCTTCTGGCACCATGTTCTTTTTAGACATGCTACTTCTGACACCATGTCCTTTTTAGACATGCCACTTCTGATACCATGTCGCTTGTCCCCTTCTAGCATAGATGACAAACAGGCAGGGTAGTTTATTTATATGCTTTATTACATAGAAATACATCAGGATGGATAGCAGCATTACAAAATCTAAACAAACTGAATAACAGATAGACTACACAGACAGACATACATGCTTATATCCCAACAACTTACTACAAAATGGCAGTCAGGCTCACATGTGCTCAGTATTTATACACTTGTGTAAGCCCCTAAAAAGCTTCTTAAAGTTGTACACACACACTGATCTACAGGGGGCCCAATGTTCCTCACCAAATGTAATATATTCACTCAGCAGATCTGAACATAAGGCAGTATTAGTTGAAATAAAAATTAAATCCGGTGAGCCAGCAAAACCAAAAACCTTTAGGAACTATTCCAAGTCTGACTTCTCTCTCTGCTAAGCAACACTGGCTAAATTATAAGCACCCCAAACCCAGTAAACACCATAGAATATACTGAGCTATTTACAAAATCTCTGTACAGCCATATTGATATCTGTATAGACTGAACTGTTCCCACTTTTATTAAGAATAAGACAAACTAAAAAGACAAGCTACCCTGGTGAAATCACACTGCCAATTGGTTATACAACAAAAGAAAACAAATCTTGGCCAAACTTAGGAGGAACAAAGCCATACATACTAAAAACCCCCTGACAAATCTAAACAGGCAGCTAAGAGTTCCAAGAAAACGAACAATAATAGACTGGTAATAAGAATGCTGAAAGCACTACAGTTCACCGCACCACTCTTAGAAATAAATAATTGCTGTTTATTCCATAATAACGAACATACATAAAACACTAAGCGCTTTCACCCGGTTCCATATCGGGTTTCTTCAGAGTAAATATTTTATGGAGCAGCTTTTCTTAAATACTGTTAGCTAATTAATTGACTTACATTTAATGTGTTAATAGCATAATTATATAATTTGATACCATAGTAACTTAACATTTTTAAAAATAAAAAACTAAAAACACATTTTGATGAATATTTTTCTATCCATGACAACACCAATACGAAGAATTAATACCTAGCATGAGAAATAATAAAATGACTAATAAACAACCTCATTCCAACATGAATAACTTTGTATAGACAGGTACTTAAATAAAAAGACTTCATAAAAAGCTTATCATAAAATTTCTATAATAAATATAATAAAATCAATTTATAAAATAAAATAAATATTTATATAATGAAAATATTTATATGTATGTATAAATAGATAATTAATAATATGTTAAAAAAAGAGAATTAAAATGAATAAATATGTAAACTTTAAATAGTGTATGATTTCATTCTCAGAAAACTACTAATGGATATAAAATAATTGATGCCTGGTTTTTTTATGTGCATCTAGCCTGAATTGCCAAAGACATTCCTTCATTTCTAACAAGTTGTTTATATCTCCTTCTTTAGTTGTGGTTTCGGGCACTCTATCAATAACAAAAAACAAAAATTTTTTGAAATTAGGACATTCCATACTGTGTGTGTATAGAGCATTTGTTGTTTTTTTATTTTTAATGTCCCTATTGTGTTCATTTATTCGCTCTCTTAATTTTCTAATAGTCTTTCCTGTATAGAATGCCTCACATGATAAACAAGTTGCTAAATAAATTACTTGTTTAGTGTTACAGTTCACAAAACCTGGACATCTAATGACCCTATTGTATCCTATTATTACAACATATGGCCCATCATTTATAAATCTGCAGGCCTTACAAAAGCCACACTTTTTCATGCATGATTTTTTGTTGACCTCTTTAGATTCAAAAATTTCTTTTAAATTTCTTCCTCTACTAAATACAATAGAGGGTGTTGTACCTAGATGGTCAATTATTCCATTTGTATTCGTAAACACACTTTCCCAGACATCTTTTACTATCTCTACTATAACTTTTGTATTATCATTGTAAGGTAGAGTCAAGGAACATGTCATATTTTTACTTGTACAGTTTGTTCTTTTCATCCCTTCTTTACCAATTTTTAATATGGGCTTAAAGTTTTCTTCTCTTTTCTTAAGTATTTCCTCCTTCAAAACTGTAATAAGATCATCCGGGTAGTTTCTTTCCGTAAACATTTGACATAAAAAATCCAACTCTCTGCAAAAAATAGTGTCCTCACTTATAATTCGCGACGACCTAATCATTTGTCCCTTTATTAAGTTTCTTTTCTGGAAATAAGGGTGACAACTTTTAAAATGCAGGTGCAATTTGAAAAAGTTTTCTTGCGAAATATATTGGATTCAACTGATCCCTTATTTTTATAAATTTCAATATCTAAATATTCACATTTGCCTTTATTTATGTTGTGGGTAAACTTTAGAAACGAAGTAGTATTTCCCAAGTATTTAATAAAATCCTTAATTTCTTCCATGTCACCTTTCCAAATTAACAAAATATCGTCCAGAAATCTTAAATAAAGGACTATTTTAGACCAAAATGTGCAATTAATAACATATTGTTGTTCCCATTCTGCTAAAACTAAGTTAGCATATACTGGTGCACACCTTGCTCCCATCACGACTCCTGATACCTGTTTGTAATATTCTCCATCTTGTTGAAAAAAGTTGTTGAGGAGAATCATTTCCATAAAATCAGTGAGTACTTTTCTTTTAACAGTATGATAATTGCCATACCTCAATAAACTTTTCTCGAACAACTCGAGTCCTATATCATGAGGTATGACTGAAAAAAGATTTATAATGTCAATGGTTACTAAATAAGTGTCAGGGGAGATCAATTCCCTATTCTCATGTAATTTTTCTAGACAATTCCATGAGTCCTTTAAAATGTGGGGAATATTATTTATCACTTCTTTGCAACTGATGTCAATAAAATGTGCCAAGGACTCTGTTTTAGAATATTTTTCTGCTATTATTGGCCTGAACGGGGGATTGCTCACATCCTTGTGGATTTTTGGTATCCCGAACACGTTTGGTGTAATGGGGTGTTCAACTACCAAATAATCATGTTCAGCTTTATCAATACATCCATCCATAAGCAATTCGTAAAGCCGCCAATCAATTTTAGTTTGAGCCTTAACCATATCATACCTTGAACATCGGGCATAAGTAGTTTCATCATTAAGCATATTCAACATTTTATTTTTGTAGTCTACTGTACTCATTATAACAACCCCTCCCCCCTTGTCGGGTTTCATGATTCTATATTTATTGTTGTTATAAAGTTCATTGAGACAAAACCTCTCCGCTGTGGTTAGGTTTTCGTTCTTTATATCTTTCATTTTAAGTGCTTTCCTTATTTGTGAGTCACAGAACATTTCAAATAAATGAATAACTGGGTTGTTGGGGGGTATAAAAGTACTTGCTTTCTTTATACTGAAACTATTGGCTTCCTTTTTCCATGTGTCATCCTGATTGTAAAAAAACATTTTCAAGTTTAGCTTTCTTGTATATAATCTCAAATTAACTAGAACTCTTCCTATATCCAACTTAAAAGAAGGAATGAATTTAAAACCTTTTTTAAAAAGAGATATGTAATCTGGATTTACTATTTTGTCAGAATAGTTAAACACTGAGAAACCTCCTTCAGTAATTATATCACAATGCATTGTTGAAAGTTCAGATTTATCACACATTTGTCTCAACACTAAAGAATCATTACTTGCTTCCAAGCAAGTATCAAGAACATTGTTACTTAATACAGAATTATTATTCATTTCGTTCCCATATGTAACTTCTACAATTTCCGTTGTGACATTTGATACATTACTACAAATAATGCTATCTAAATGATTCATATAACATGAGTCAATATTATTCATCTGTTCCTGTAATTGTTCTGGTAATATCTCTGCCCTTGATAACGCCCCCTTAGGCGTTCTGATCTCCTCAATGGCTGCTCTTCTAAAAAATCATGTTGTCCCTGGTCATTCCTATGCAAAATACCATGCCCATAATTGTTTCTCTCCCCTTGCAAATTAACTTTGTCTTCTCTATTATTAATGGCATTATTTAAATGATTCTGGTTAGTTTCCCTCCATTGCCTTTTAAACTCCTTAAAATGATTGTATGCCCTGTTGTTAATATAATCCTCTGAGTCTCTCTGTAGTTTTTTGTTTTTAAAATCAAGGCCTTTACTAACATATCTATTCATGTCAGCTAAGATGTTATCTAACCTGTATTTATTGTGTTCATACAATAGGTCATTTCTTATACTATTGTCCAATTTTAACAAAATTTCATTTAATTGGTTAAGCTTGTTGTTATTATTTCTTAGGATCAATCTCATAAGCTGCTTACCAGCATTATCATAGATTTCTAAAAGTTCTTTGAATAAGTCATTGTCATCAAAGCCAAAAGGTACCTTTAACACCCTGAGTCCCTTAGGCACCTGATTGAGTTCCAACGAACGTTCAAGGAAGGCGTTATCCATTTGAAGCGCTTTAAACTTCCTAAGTTGTTTCTCGAACTCTAGTAATTGTTTATTTAAGTTCCCCATATCGTTCGGTTGTGGAACCAAGGACAATCTTGGTGCTGTTAACAAAGTATCCAGGCCGGGTAATAGGCGTCCTCTTTCCCCTTTCGTATTGCTGCCATCTCTAGCGTTCCCTTCTGGAATCGATGGCGGAAGTACGTAGTTGGTGGTAACTACCCTGTTCGATGCGTTCCGTGTTCCAATGAATTCCTGAGAACAACCGCTAGCCAGTGGCTGATTTGTTGAGGTCCCCGGGGTTGAATGTAGTGTAAGAAGCAGCTCGTCTGCTTCCGATACAAGTACGTTGTTGGTCTCGGTGTTATCAATGGCCTCTCTACTTGTTAATGCAAGTTCTTGTTCCTTCATTAATGACAGCAGCTTTTTGGTGAGTTCTAGCTGCTGTTCCAATAACTGCTCCATCTCAGTAAAACCGCAAATATACTTGTTTAAAAATAAAAAATAAGCTTGTCAGTCAATATTCACCGTAACCTTCCTAGGTTTTAAAACACGAGGGTGCAGAAACCAAAGTGCTCCAATGAAAAGACAATAGTTCCAAGAAAACGAACAATAATAGACTGGTAATAAGAATGCTGAAAGCACTACAGTTCACTGCACCACTCTTAGAAATAAATAATTGCTGTTTATTCCATAATAACGAACATACATAAAACACTAAGCGCTTTCACCCGGTTCCATACCGGGTTTCTTCAGAGTAAATATTTTATGGAGCAGCTTTTCTTAAATACTGTTAGCTAATTAATTGACTTACATTTAATGTGTTAATAGCATAATTATATAATTTGATACCATAGTAACTTAACATTTTTAAAAATAAAAAACTAAAAACACATTTTGATGAATATTTTTCTATCCATGACAACACCAATACAAAGAATTAATACCTAGCATGAGAAATAATAAAATGACTAATAAACAACCTCATTCCAACATGAATAACTTTGTATAGACAGGTACTTAAATAAAAAGACTTCATAAAAAGCTTACCATAAAATTTCTATAATAAATATAATAAAATCAATTTATAAAATAAAATAAATATTTATATAATGAAAATATTTATATGTATGTATAAATATATAATTAATAATATGTTAAAAAAAGAGAATTAAAATGAATAAATATGTAAACTTTAAATAGTGTATGATTTCATTCTCAGAAAACTACTAATGGATATAAAATCATTGATGCCTGTTTTTTTATGTGCATCTAGCCTGAATTGCCAAAGACATTCCTTCATTTCTAACAAGTTGTTTATATCTCCTTCTTTAGTTGTGGTTTCGGGCACTCTATCAATAACAAAAAACACTTAAAATGAAAGATATAAAGAACGAAAACCTAACCACAGCGGAGAGGTTTTGTCTCAATGAACTTTATAACAACAATAAATATAGAATCATGAAACCCGACAAGGGGGGAGTGGTTGTTATAATGAGTACAGTAGACTACAAAAATAAAATGTTGAATATGCTTAATGATGAAACTACTTATGCCCGATGTTCAAGGTATGATATGGTTAAGGCTCAAACTAAAATTGATTGGCGGCTTTACGAATTGCTTATGGATGGATGTATTGATAAAGCTGAACATGATTATTTGGTAGTTGAACACCCCATTACACCAAAAGTGTTCGGGATACCAAAAATCCACAAGGATGTGAGCAATCCCCCGTTCAGGCCAATAATAGCAGCAAAATATTCTAAAACAGAGTCCTTGGCACATTTTATTGACATCAGTTGCAAAGAAGTGATAAATAATATTCCCCACATTTTAAAGGACTCATGGAATTGTCTAGAAAAATTACATGAGAATAGGGAATTGATCTCCCCTGACACTTATTTAGTAACCATTGACATTATAAATCTTTTTTCAGTTATACCTCATGATATAGGACTCGAGTTGTTCGAGAAAAGTTTATTGAGGTATGGCAATTATCATACTGTTAAAAGAAAAGTACTCACTGATTTTATGGAAATGATTCTCCTCAACAACTTTTTTCAACAAAATGGAGAATATTACAAACAGGTATCAGGAGTCGCGATGGGAGCAAGGTGTGCACCAGTATATGCTAACTTAGTTTTAGCAGAATGGGAACAACAATATGTTATTAATTGCACATTTTGGTCTAAAATAGTCCTTTATTTAAGATTTCTGGACGATATTTTGTTAATTTGGAAAGGTGACATGGAAGAAATTAAGGATTTTATTAAATACTTGGGAAATACTACTTCGTTTCTAAAGTTTACCCACAACATAAATAAAGGCAAATGTGAATATTTAGATATTGAAATTTATAAAAATAAGGGAACAGTTGAATCCAATATATTTCGCAAGAAAACTTTTTCAAATTCGTACCTGCATTTTAAAAGTTGTCACCCTTATTTCCAGAAAAGAAACTTAATAAAGGGACAAATGATTAGGTTGTCGCGAATTATAAGTGAGGACACTATTTTTTGCAGAGAGTTGGATTTTTTATGTCAAATGTTTACGGAAAGAAACTACCCGGATGATCTTATTACAGTTTTGAAGGAGGAAATACTTAAGAAAAGAGAAGAAAACTTTAAGCCCATATTAAAAATTGGGAAAGAAGGGATGAAAAGAACAAACTGTACAAGTAAAAATATGACATGTTCCTTGACTCTACCTTACAATGATAATACAAAAGTTATAGTAGAGATAGTAAAAGATGTCTGGGAAAGTGTGTTTACGAATACAAATGGAATAATTGACCATCTAGGTACAACACCCTCTATTGTATTTAGTAGAGGAAGAAATTTAAAAGAAATTTTTGAATCTAAAGAGGTCAACAAAAAATCATGCATGAAAAAGTGTGGTTTTTGTAAGGCCTGCAGATTTATAAATGATGGGCCATATGTTGTAATAATAGGATACAATAGGGTCATTAGATGTCCAGGTTTTGTGAACTGTAACACTAAACAAGTAATTTATTTAGCAACTTGTTTATCATGTGAGGCATTCTATATAGGAAAGACTATTAGAAAATTAAGAGAGCGAATAAATGAACACAATAGGGACATTAAAAATAAAAAAACAACAAATGCTCTATACACACACAGTATGGAATGTCCTAATTTCAAAAAATGTTTGTTTTTTGTTATTGATAGAGTGCCCGAAACCACAACTAAAGAAGGAGATATAAACAACTTGTTAGAAATGAAGGAATGTCTTTGGCAATTCAGGCTAGATGCACATAAAAAAACAGGCATCAATGATTTTATATCCATTAATCGTTTTCTGAGAATGAAATCATACACTATTTAAAGTTTACATATTTATTCATTTTAATTCTCTTTTTTTAACATATTATTAATTATATATTTATACATACATATAAATATTTTCATTATATAAATATTTATTTTATTTTATAAATTGATTTTATTATATTTATTATAGAAATTTTATGATAAGCTTTTTATGAAGTCTTTTTATTTAAGTACCTGTCTATACAAAGTTATTCATGTTGGAATGAGGTTGTTTATTAGTCATTTTATTATTTCTCATGCTAGGTATTAATTCTTTGTATTGGTGTTGTCATGGATAGAAAAATATTCATCAAAATGTGTTTTAGTTTTTATTTTAAAAATGTTAAGTTACTATGGTATCAAATTATATAATTATGCTATTAACACATTAAATGTAAGTCAATTAATTAGCTAACAGTATTTAAGAAAAGCTGCTCCATAAAATATTTACTCTGAAGAAACCCGGTATGGAACCGGGTGAAAGCGCTTAGTGTTTTATGTATGTTCGTTATTATGGAATAAACAGCAATTATTTATTTCTAAGAGTGGTGCGGTGAACTGTAGTGCTTTCAGCATTCTTATTACCAGTCTATTATTGTTCGTTTTCTTGGAACTATTGTCTTTTCATTGGAGCACTTTGGTTTCTGCACCCTCGTGTTTTAAAACCTAGGAAGGTTACGGTGAATATTGACTGACAAGCTTATTTTTTATTTTTAAACAAGTATATTTGCGGTTTTACTGAGATGGAGCAGTTATTGGAACAGCAGCTAGAACTCACCAAAAAGCTGCTGTCATTAATGAAGGAACAAGGACTTGCATTAACAAGTAGAGAGGCCATTGATAACACCGAGACCAACAATGTACATGTATCGGAAGCAGACGAGCTGCTTCTTACACTACATTCAACCCCGGGGACCTCAAGAAATCAGCCACCGGCTAGCGGTAGTTCTCAGGAATTCATTGGAGGACGGAACGCATCGAACAGGGTAGTTACCACCAACTACGTACTTCCGCCACCGATTCCAGAAGGGAATGCTAGAGATGGCAGCAATACGAGAGGGGAAAGAGGACGCCTATTACCCGGCCTGGATACTTTGTTAACAGCACCAAGATTGTCCTCGGTTCCACAACCGAACGATATGGGGAACTTAAATAAACAATTACTAGAGTTCGAGAAACAACTTAGGAAGTTTAAAGCGCTTCAAATGGATAACGCCTTCCTTGAACGTTCATTGGAACTCAATCAGGTGCCTAAGGGACTCAGGGTGTTAAAGGTACCTTTTGGCTTTGATGACAATGACTTATTCAAAGAACTTTTAGAAATCTATGATAATGCTGGTAAGCAGCTTATGAGATTGATCCTAAGAAATAATAACAACAAGCTTAACCAATTAAATGAAATTTTGTTAAAATTGGACAATAGTATAAGAAATGACCTATTGTATGAACACAATAAATACAGGTTAGATAACATCTTAGCTGACATGAATAGATATGTTAGTAAAGGCCTTGATTTTAAAAACAAAAAACTACAGAGAGACTCAGAGGATTATATTAACAACAGGGCATACAATCATTTTAAGGAGTTTAAAAGGCAATGGAGGGAATCTAACCAGAATCATTTAAATAATGCCATTAATAATAGAGAAGACGAAGTTAATTTGCAAGGGGAGAGAAACAATTATGGGCATGGTATTTTGCATAGGAATGACCAGGGACAACATGATTTTTAGAAGAGCAGCCATTGAGGAGATCAGAACGCCTAAGGGGGCGTTATCAAGGGCAGAGATATTACCAGAACAATTACAGGAACAGATGAATAATATTGACTCATGTTATATGAATCATTTAGATAGCATTATTTGTAGTAATGTATCAAATGTCACAACGGAAATTGTAGAAGTTACATATGGGAACAAAAAGAATAATAATTCTGTATTAAGTAACAATGTTCTTGATACTTGCTTGGAAGCAAGTAATGATTCTTTATTGTTGAGACAAATGTGTGATAAATCTGAACTTTCAACAATACATTGTGATATAATTACTGAAGGAGGTTTCTCAGTGTTTAACTATTCTGACAAAATAGTAAATCCAGATTACATATCTCTTTTTAAAAAAGGTTTTAAATTCATTCCTTCTTTTAAGTTGGATATAGGAAGAGTTCTAGTTAATTTGAGATTATATACAAGAAAGCTAAACTTGAAAATGTTTTTTTACAATCAGGATGACACATGGAAAAAGGAAGCCAATAGTTTCAGTATAAAGAAAGCAAGTACTTTTATACCCCCCAACAACCCAGTTATTCATTTATTTGAAATGTTCTGTGACTCACAAATAAGGAAAGCACTTAAAATGAAAGATATAAAGAACGAAAACCTAACCACAGTGGAGAGGTTTTGTCTCAATGAACTTTATAACAACAATAAATATAGAATCATGAAACCCGACAAGGGGGGAGGGGTTGTTATAATGAGGACAGTAAACTACAAAAATAAAATGTTGAATATGCTTAATGATGAAACTACTTATGCCCGATGTTCAAGGTATGATATGGTTAAGGCTCAAACTAAAATTGATTGGCGGCTTTACGAATTGCTTATGGATGGATGTATTGATAAAGCTGAACATGATTATTTGGTAGTTGAACACCCCATTACACCAAAAGTGTTCGGGATACCAAAAATCCACAAGGATGTGAGCAATCCCCCGTTCAGGCCAATAATAGCAGCAAAATATTCTAAAACAGAGTCCTTGGCACATTTTATTGACATCAGTTGCAAAGAAGTGATAAATAATATTCCCCACGTTTTAAAGGACTCATGGAATTGTCTAGAAAAATTACATGAGAATAGGGAATTGATCTCCCCTGACACTTATTTAGTAACCATTGACATTATAAATCTTTTTTCAGTCATACCTCATGATATAGGACTCGAGTTGTTCGAGAAAAGTTTATTGAGGTATGGCAATTATCATACTGTTAAAAGAAAAGTACTCACTGATTTTATGGAAATGATTCTCCTCAACAACTTTTTTCAACAAGATGGAGAATATTACAAACAGGTATCAGGAGTCGCGATGGGAGCAAGGTGTGCACCAGTATATGCTAACTTAGTTTTAGCAGAATGGGAACAACAATATGTTATTAATTGCACATTTTGGTCTAAAATAGTCCTTTATTTAAGATTTCTGGACAATATTTTGTTAATTTGGAAAGGTGACATGGAAGAAATTAAGGATTTTATTAAATACTTGGGAAATACTACTTCATTTCTAAAGTTTACCCACAACATAAATAAAGGCAAATGTGAATATTTAGATATTGAAATTTATAAAAATAAGGGAACAGTTGAATCCAATATATTTCGCAAGAAAACTTTTTCAAATTCGTACCTGCATTTTAAAAGTTGTCACCCTTATTTCCAGAAAAGAAACTTAATAAAGGGACAAATGATTAGGTTGTCGCGAATTATAAGTGAGGACACTATTTTTTGCAGAGAGTTGGATTTTTTATGTCAAATGTTTACGGAAAGAAACTACCCGGATGATCTTATTACAGTTTTGAAGGAGGAAATACTTAAGAAAAGAGAAGAAAACTTTAAGCCCATATTAAAAATTGGTAAAGAAGGGATGAAAAGAACAAACTGTACAAGTAAAAATATGACATGTTCCTTGACTCTACCTTACAATGATAATACAAAAGTTATAGTAGAGATAGTAAAAGATGTCTGGGAAAGTGTGTTTACGAATACAAATGGAATAATTGACCATCTAGGTACAACACCCTCTATTGTATTTAGTAGAGGAAGAAATTTAAAAGAAATTTTTGAATCTAAAGAGGTCAACAAAAAATCATGCATGAAAAAGTGTGGTTTTTGTAAGGCCTCCAGATTTATAAATGATGGGCCATATGCTGTAATAATAGGATACAATAGGGTCATTAGATGTCCAGGTTTTGTGAACTGTAACACTAAACAAGTAATTTATTTAGCAACTTGTTTATCATGTGAGGCATTCTATATAAGAAAGACTATTAGAAAATTAAGAGAGCGAATAAATGAACACAATAGGGACATTAAAAATAAAAAAACAACAAATGCTCTATACACACACAGTATGGAATGTCCTAATTTCAAAAAATTTTTGTTTTTTGTTATTGATAGAGTGCCCGAAACCACAACTAAAGAAGGAGATATAAACAACTTGTTAGAAATGAAGGAATGTCTTTGGCAATTCAGGCTAGATGCACATAAAAAACCAGGCATCAGTGATTTTACATCCATTAGTAGTTTTCTGAGAATGAAATCATACACTATTTAAAGTTTACATATTTATTCATTTTAATTCTCTTTTTTTAACATATTATTAATTATATATTTATACATACATATAAATATTTTCATTATATAAATATTTATTTTATTTTATAAATTGATTTTATTATATTTATTATAGAAATTTTATGATAAGCTTTTTATGAAGTCTTTTTATTTAAGTACCTGTCTATACAAAGTTATTCATGTTGGAATGAGGTTGTTTATTAGTCATTTTATTATTTCTCATGCTAGGTATTAATTCTTTGTATTGGTGTTGTCATGGATAGAAAAATATTCATCAAAATGTGTTTTTAGTTTTTTATTTTTAAAAATGTTAAGTTACTATGGTATCAAATTATATAATTATGCTATTAACACATTAAATGTAAGTCAATTAATTAGCTAACAGTATTTAAGAAAATCTGCTCCATAAAATATTTACTCTGAAGAAACCCGGTATGGAACCGGGTGAAAGCGCTTAGTGTTTTATGTATGTTCGTTATTATGGAATAAACAGCAATTATTTATTTCTAAGAGTGGTGCGGTGAAGTGTAGTGCTTTCAGCATTCTTATTATAGGCAGCTAAGAGTGTTAATTAATACTTCAAATGCTAAAATTGAAGAATAAAATAGCTTTCCAGGCAAAGGGCAACCACAAAGCTTTCTGCAGCTTTGTCCATAACCTCAGAGGAAATATACAACAATGCACAAAACTTATTGTAAATGGCATTACCTATACTGAACCAGAGGACATTGCCAACCTTCTGGCTGACAGGTTCATCTCAAGTTTCTCCCCCAACTCCCCCCGATAGTCCAAAGAAAATACCACATATCACAATTCCCCCAACCATTACTAGAGAACAGGTCATTAATGCACTTTCCAATGCCAAAAACACTGCATTGATGGGTCCTGATAACATACCAGGATGTTTAATAAATAGAATGAACTATGACCTTTCAGTCAGGTTTTGTGCCCAAGGAATGGAAGATGCTGTAGTAATTCCTTGGGCACAAAGGAGGCCCAACCACTGATCCGGGTAACTACAGACCCATAAGTCTTACCAGCCTCATTAGTAAGGTCATGGAAAGAATCATCATGGACATGATAAATGAGGATGTGGTTAACCTGCAAAAGCTGGACCCATCACAGTTCAGTTTTACTAAAGGAAGGGCATGCCTATTAAATCTGGTGGATTTTTTGAGAGGGTTACCAAAGCATTGAATTATGTAATATAATATTTTTCTTCCAAAAGTCTGGTTGTTTTACACTATTAGTTAAAATGTGGTGCATAACCAGTTAAAATTGAAAATATTAACCTACATGATGTTACATTTACATTTAATCATACTTCAGTATTGACTGAATTACCCTTTATTTTAACAAATCTTGCTTTTGCCTTTAGCACTTTGCTTAGAGATGTAAACTAGATAATATTGTTGATTATTTTCAGACCATTGTGTTAATGTAGATATAATAATGAATAAGAAGTGGTTGATTCAAACCATTTCACTTAAAAAATAATAAAGGGTGTCTATTTGGATCCATAGTACATAACTCTGATTGTAATATAATATACCACCACTTAGTTATTCTTCATTGATTACCTTAAAATACATATGTTCTTCCAAAGCCTTGTGCAAGTAGAGTGGAGGTTGATGTAATGGTTAAGGCTTCTGATTTACAGACACAAGGTGCAGGGTTTGATTCTTACATGGGGTAATTGGCTAGGCTTCAAAATGGCTCACAAGTTACAGTTAACCTAGTACTAATCTTTGAAGTTATGAACCAAAAAAAAAAATAATAGCCTTCTATTCCAACATTTATTTGAGACATTATGTGACTATAAAAATATCATCAAAATGCATCAATAAACGAGATGTATGCACAATTTATTTAAATCTTTCTTTATGTAATGTATCTAATTATTACTCTAATTCACATTATTACTGAAATATTTCAGATATAGTTGTGTAAAAGGCCTTTCTGTAAAATGATTTTATAAATTAGCTTTGTATTATAAATGTTTAGATATTTAATATATAATTATTCACACTGCTTATTAATCTATCCATCCATCCTTAGCTCCCTTTTCCCAGTTTTGCACATGGAGTCAGGTATACTGCTGGGTGGTTAGCCCTGCCACTGTTGTTCTTCCATACTAAACACACACACTCACACCTGTGGCCAGTTTTGAGTGTCCTATTATATCACTCTGAATTAGCAACTTATCTCCCTAATTAATTTTTTCATTGAATATTTTACTAATCTTCAAATAACACCAACAAACAACAACACATATAACATTAAGCATCTCAAAACTTCATAATAAAGCTACTTACATTATTTGCACTATTTGCATAGCTTCACTAAATGTCATTGGCATCTTTATTATCAATATTCAGAGAAATTATATTACTGTTTTTGCAGTTGATATCCATAATAAGAAAAGTTATTTTTCCTTTCAACTTGTATAGTAAGAGACATCACATTGTATTTAATCTGTGTGTGCAATGTCACACCTTTGGCAGCCTACACATTTCTTTGCATACAGAGCATTTTCTGAAAAATCAACTTAAAAAGAGTAAGATAAACAAATGTCAATATTTTGTCAACAATGAACGGTATTAAAACTGTACCAATAGCAATGTCATCAGTGCAAAGTATTCTTTATAGTGATAATAGTCAGTGCATTCACTTTATTTCCACAAATGCTATATTATTAATACGCACAAATCTATTCATTTATTTATCTATTGTCTTTTGTTTACCAGGAAGGCTCCATTAGGCACAAGTCCAATTTTCAGTGAGTCCAGGGAGGACGTTTCACATAAAATACATATTTATAATGAAAAATAATAAAAATTATCACTTTGCAGGTAGCATTGATACAAATAGTAAAGACATTTATCGTATACTTTAGAAGTTATATTAATTTACTTTAGTCAAAGACATGGTAACATATAATAGCTGTAGATACAAGAACAAAGATTATGCATATAGGTTCAGTATATGTATATTGACATTAATGATGTAGGATGTCATTAGAGCAGGAACTGAAAAAGAGAGGAGGGGAAAGGTATAAGCAGAAATAATCAAGAAAAACATAAGTAGAAAAAGTTCTGATAGAAGAGATGCTGAGATAACTGTAGACAGCAAAGATGATGAGGTGGGTTAGGAGGGGGTATCAGTAGAAGCAGATTACAGATCCAGGATAGTTGGAGGAGCCATAGTGGGCATGAAAGAAACAGAGACAAGGATAAGAAAGGTGAAAGAGTCAGAGTGATTGATAGGAAGAATGACAATGGAAGAGAAACAGAAATAAAGGTAGTTTACGTTGGATGGGAGCATGATCATAGCCATAGGAACTTAGGTGCTGTTTTAGATTGTGTCTGAAATGTGTGGTAATGTTGTCTTGTTTTATTATGGATGGAATGGAGCTGCAGTGCTTACCAACATAATCTGAGGAAAGGGGGTCACCTTCACTGTTGTGAGAATTGGTCCTAGTCAGGAGATATCTGTTCTGTGAGCAGAGATTTCTGGTAGGGAAGATGTGTTTGAAGATGTTTTGTAGCGATGGGCAGGTGTCGAGTTTGTGTATTATTTTGTGGGCACTAAGCAGTTGGGAATAGTTAGGGTAGTTATGCAGACTGAGCCAGTGCAGGTGTGTTAGTGCTAGACAGTAGTGTGAACAGCTTGGTAAGTTGGAGGCAAACTTAACTATTTTAATGTTTATTTTTTAAGGTGGAGTGAAAGTTAGTCAGAATGGGTGATGGATAGATAAGTGAAGGGAGAAGATAAAATTATGCTAAAGACTTTCTAGAGTAGTCAGTGAGCAAGGCTTTATGTAAAGTTTTCTTGATGGCTTAACTGATGTGTTGATCATATTTTAAGTTATCATCAATTAAGATTCCAAAAAGCTTTGTGCTGTGAACTGTTTCAATTCAGGTAGTATTTGCTGGTGTGATGCTGAAGGATTGTTTCTGTGCTGACAGAGATTTAGGTAAAAACTCATTAATTTGTTTTTTAGTAGTTAAAAGTAGGTGGTAGTCATAGGAAAAGGAGTCCTGGTTCATCATGTTGAGTAGTGATAGACTTGGTGCAGACCACATGAGTGTGGCAACGTCTGCATATTTTACTATGGAGGTTTCTTTGGTAGCTTTGTGAAGATTATTAATGAGTTTGGTGAATAGTAAAGGGCCAAGAATAGATCCCTAAGGTATGCCAACAGAGACAGTCAGACAGAAAAAGATCCTGTTTCCATTTTACAGCCTGGAGTCTGTTGGTCAGATAGCTGTGGAACAAGCTAAGGGATAAAAGGGAGAGTCCTAGGGAGAATAGTTAATGGAGCAGGTGTGGGTGTGAAACTGTCTCATATGCTTTTGGCATGTCTAAGAAGAGGGAGGACACTAGGTTTTTATTACAGTTTATGATTTTGGTAAAACTGATCAGAGCAGTAGTAGTGCTGTTGTGAGGTCAGAAACCATATTTAGTGTTAGAGAGGAGATTGTTAATGTGAAGATGGGGTAGGAGTTGAGAATAAATGCATTTTTATAATATTTTGGAGAGTGAATGCAGACTGGCTATAGCTCAGTAAATGGGGACGTCAGTGGATGCTCCCCCTTTATGTAGAGGTATGTTGCAGGATTTTTTTCCAGACAGCAGGAATGTAGCTTTCTGTAATTGATCAGTTTATGTATGCTAAAGCATCTGCAGTGATTCTGAGCTGTTTTGCTGGCAGGCTGTCAGCTTCTAGTGTGGAATGTTTTAGTTGTAGGAGGTGTTTTTTGACAGAAGATGTCAATACTGGTTGGAGGGAGAAAGGATTTTTTGGGTGATTAGTACTGTTTGGGACATACCTCCCAACCATACTGAAATACTCGTTTTTTACTGAGTTTGGGGGTCCAAATGAAGGGGTGCCACAATTCCTGAGTGGCACCCCTTCATTTCTGATTCTTTTCTTTTGTTTTTTTAATTTTCAAATTTTCGCTCTGTGTGAGCTGACGTCATCAAGTGCGTGATGACTCAGCTCCGTCAGGGTTACCAGCCTGTCGGAACTGAGCTCAAGGAGCTCACGTCATGCACACATTTCCGGCTGTCCTGGTTGAGCAGAAATGGCGCTCTTATAAGGGATTGTCAGTGAACGGCAGCACTGTAATGGATTATTTCATTTATGTTCGCTGGGGAACATGGATTATTTTATGTTAGTTGGGGAATGTGGATTATCGGAAACAGCATGCCAGACAGAAAGAATGAAGACTTGTCAGGTAAGGAAAGTGTGTGTGTGTATATGCACATATGCATATGTGTGAGTCTATGTGTATGTTTGAGTATGTATATATGTATTTCTGTTGCATTGTTTATATGCCTAAGTAAAATTTATTGCATTTGGTGACATCATATCTTAAGAAAATCTCCATCTCTGTAATTTAGTGCATATTACCATTTTAACTAGAACCCTGTAATTGTCCATTTTAGACTAAAATGTTTTATTGAAGCTAAGATTTTGCAACAGGGTCTGTAGCAAAGGGAGCAAAGGTAAATAGAAGCAGATAGCTAAATACCAGGGATTCTGGGTTTAGCTCTGCATGTGATAGTACCTTAAAACTACAGAATTGAACTGGATGAGGGTTTTAATCCAACCAGGGGAAAATTGTTTCATTGCTTGTCTGTTTCTTCAGCCTCCACCTAAGGCAGGTAGACGTGAAATGGTGCACTCTAAAAAGGTCATGAAGATGGATAGCACCTACTACTGTTTATGCACCTTATCTGAATACAAACAACTTGCCACATGAGCTGATAGAAAGCAGTGCCTGTATTTGTCATGGAAATGCACAGTGACAAGCTTAATTTTCACAGCCACATTATTCAGAGAAAATGAAATCTAACAGGTCCCTAAGAAATCATTCTGACCATGATAAGAATCATAACCCACAAACTAAATAAAATGCATCATTAGTTACATTGCAGTAGGCAAATAATAAAGCCGTAAATGATCAATATCTGACAAGGGAGATGCCGCAGAGTTCAGGTCAGGCACAGACACTGCTTTTTAATAAATTGACTGACTCCTGGATAAGGCACATAAAATGTCACTTTTTATCTTTCAGTTGATATTTTGCTTTGACATGGAAAGAAACTACTTATTTGCCTCCCTGAGAGATTTGATTGAAAAGATAAGTCTTTCCTGATATAAGGTTTCAAGAGGAAAACTGCTATCAAGTAGAAATTTTGTCAGTGCCTTAATCTCTGATTTGTAGATGGCTACATTTTGAAATATTTGGAACTGCTAAAAATCATCACAAAGTGCCCTTTTTCCTTCATGATGGTTAATCTAAATTTTAACAAACACTGAAATGACAATTCTTCCATTGCACTTGTGAACTGTATATTAGGTTATTTTAAAGACAGGAATCATCAGGCAAGTCATGTATGTTTTACAAATGAGAGGAGACTGATAAGAGCAGTTCATCATCAGGGAATATTGCATAAATGGTTGTTTTAGAAAATGTTTGGATATTCTAAGTTTAACTTCAAACCAGTCATAAATCCATTCCATGTACTTTGATCACCACTGCTCAAATTTAACCTGAAATACTCTGATTTTTACAAAAAAAAGCTTCAGCAAGTAACATGTAAAATATTCCATAAACTATAAGCTACTTTATTACTGAACATTATGCATATACAAAATCTGTTCATCTTCCATTTGAAAACAATCTTGTTTGCTTCTTTGAACATAAAAGAAAAACATATACTCTAGGCAAATATTGTGCAGCCTGAAGGTTTTTTAAGGTTCAAGAATTACTATAAAAAACAATCTGTAAACTGAATATCAAGAAGAAATGTTAAAGTCTGATGGCAGTCCTTGGGGAGAGAGACAGAAATACTCATTAAGTAATGATATATAGTAAAACTCCAGACTGCTGGTAGTTTCTTTGGAACATTTCACTGTAACTTGATTATTAAAGAGAGGTGCTCACAAGCACACACACATACCACCTGTAAAACATTCCCCAGGATTCAGCAAGCTCTGCATGGCATGCAGGAATAGCACAGGAGCTGTGCGATCCAGGAATAAGCTCCCGGGACCTGCACGAGTGCTCCTGCACTATTCCTGCACGGACACAACTCCTGTATGTAAATTACCTCATTTGCAGGTAAAAACATGCAAATGAGGTGAATTTGTGACCCAGGAAGCTGGCAGCCAGCTGTGCAGGACTAGTGTATTCTGCAGAAATGTACTTGATTAGTAACTGAGTACATTTCTGCAAACTGCAAAATGGAGCCATGACAGCTCCAAATAAAGGATGTATAAAATGTGGAAAGCATGCCGATGGCCAAATATATGGCCATTGGCATGGAAAATAGTTGCAAAAAAAAAAAAATAAAATAACTTTTATTTTTGTAGCCGATTTTGGCTGTTTAAGCATAGGACAGTGGCACGCAAACGGGATTGGCCTGAAAATAAAAAAAAAAAAAACTTGAAACAAGCATTCTATCCAAAATCACAGTTTTGCCATTATACTCAATGGCAGGCAGAAGACAACATGGCCCGTGAATAGTGGTTGCTATGGGGGAAGGCTCAGTGTGGGACTTGTAACTAGGCATTAGCAGGCAATCCTATGCAAATGAGGGGAATGAAACTAAATCCTCGATCCCCCCTCATGGCTATCCTGCACCTAACCGTGTCAGTGCAGGAAGATTATGGTGCAAGTCTTACAGCTAGCTGACATCATAGAGGGGTGTGTCAGGCATACTGTAAACTTATTGGAGCCCTGTGGCTCGGGTTTGCCCTTAGCTTAGCAGAGCTAAGCAAGGGGGTGTGTCTGAGGCTGCCTAGCACTCTTTACATTGCCTAAGTGGGTGTGCATGCCGCGCACCATGTTTTAAAGGAAAAAAAAAGTAAACCAGGAAATAGCAGTTCAGTGCACATCTGAGCACAGTGTTTGCATAGCACTCCCCTGAGCTTAAACAAGAAGGCAATGGGAAGGGAAAACAGCAGTAGGAAGGTAATCAAGGAGAACTAGCATAGCTGGCAGGTGAAATGTATCAAAATCAGCCAGTTACACAGGCAGCAGCCGAGTCCAACCCAGCACACCACTATAAACTATGCAAACACCTTTCTCTCTGGTTTTTCCCACAAACTCTACATCACTTGTGTACACAAGCAGGGAAATTTTACCAAGCAAAAGCAACAAAATGATAGGGGCTGCAGCAGCTATCATAAATCAACATGTGGAAGAGGCTAAGGGTGGTGAGGATGAGACTGCTGATGACCAACCCACAGTGAGGAGAAGGAGAAGAGTGTACAGACCCAGGGTAACCTACCAGGGGCTACATGAACTGGATATAGTGGAGCACTATAGGGTGGACAGGGACTCCTTACAGCAAATTGTTGAGCTGTGCCAGCCACACCTCACACACAGAACCAAGAGAGGGGTACCCATCCCAGTTGATACCAAGGTATGTGTAGGCCTAAGAATACTAGCCAGAGGTACCTTCCAAAGGACAACTGGAGATATCATGGGGATCTCGCAAGCATCAGCATCCATGGTACTCCACCAGTTCTTGGATGCCATGTCAGCACATGCCGGTGAGCACGTATATTTCCACAACAGCTGTGAGGTATTGGCCAGCAATATGCGTCTCTTCCACTAAATAGCAGAATACCCTGAGGTAGTGGGTGTTATAGACTGCATAGACATATGCATCAAAGCACCACTCGGTGAGCGGGGTAGGGTCTACATCAACCGCAAGGGCTTCCCCTCCATCAACTGACAGGTTGTGTGCAATGTACAGGGCATTATAATGAATGTGTGTGCTGGCTGCCCTGGAAGCTATCATGATCCCTACATCTGGCGTCTGATGCAGCTGTACCAGAGATTTGCCAATGGGGACATCCCTTATGGCCACCTAGTGGGGGATGCTGCTTATGCACTGGAGCCGTGGTTGCTGACACCCATCAGAAATGCACACAAACCTGAACAAGAACTCCATAATGAGGCACACGTACAGACCAGAATCATAATATAGCATGTGTTTGGGATGCTTAAGTCATGGTTCCGGTGCCTGGTCACATCCGGTGGAGCCTTGCAGTACTCACCAGCTACATGTGCCCAAATTGTCATTGTATGTGCCATGCTACACAATATGATCCTGTGGAAACAGCTGCAGCAGGAACAGCACGGGGCAGGGCCACACAGCCTCCCACCATTGCCAAGAGTTGAACAGGCACAGAGTGACTTGGAGGAGGAACAACCTGAGGCTGCCCCAGTAGGCAAAATGAGGTGTGCCCAGTATACCCAGGCCGTGGCAAAGAGGCAACGCATAGCATATACACTGACACGATAGGCACCCAGGGAATGACACCTCTCTCTGATTTTCATATACAGTAAAAGGGATGCCAAACATGACACTACCTGAGCTTAACCATGTATAGGGAGTGTACTATGTGCATCTGACATAGTCAGCCCTCCAGCACCATCCGCAATACTGGCACAGCCACACTCTCCCTATCAATTGATGAATGGAGTAGTATGTGTTGTTACTTGTATCTATGGTACGGATGTGAGCATGCAAGGGAATTGGTTGGCTGAATGGGATGCCAGCAGATAGTAGACACCTATAGTGTTAGCATGAGATCTGTAACAAATACTGGTGTCACCATGGTAGGCAGTACTAGACAAAGTGGCAAAACACACTGCAGGAAATGTGCTGGGCCACATGTGTGTCCATATGACACACACATGCCAGTCAGGGAGGCTCATGTACCCAACAGCAGTCTCAGCCAGCTGGACAGGCATAGACAAACACAAACATCGGCTGTGCTAAGGCCTCTGATTGATGGCTTTGAGAACATTCCCCCCAGGCCTGCACAGACAGACAACAATAGGTCAGGCAGTGGGATGTTAGTTCTGATGGGTAAGAAGTCAGAAAGTGAAATGTAGGTCAATCAAATCTAAGACCTGTAGTACACTGACATGCCTCTAGTCAGCATGATAGGTCAGAATACAGAATGAAATGGAGTACCTGAAATACCAGTACAGTCATACAAATGTGTACAAGTGTCAGGTGTGCCCCCCCCAATCCTATGTAGAAATGTAGTAACAGTTAGGTGTGCCCCCCAATCCTATGTAGAAATGTAGTAACAGTCAGGTGTGCCCCCCCATCCTATGTAGAAATGTAGTAACATGTATGGTTAGGTATAATAACAGAAGAGCACCGATTACCTGAGCTGGCCAAGGTAGCAGGATAGATTGTAGCATGTGTACAATATGCAGGGCTGTGTGTGTTAAGTTGGTGTGTGTTGTACATTGTGTGAGGCTAGTCAGTATGTATGCATGGTGAGGTTTGTCCTTGTGGCCATTGGCCAGTACCACTGATGACAGGGCCAAGTTCTCACAACTGCACTGCCAGAAACAATGTTTCCCAGAAAAACACATTCCAGCAGTAATCCATAGTAAATATTTGGAAGTAATATATGTCACCATCTGAAAGATGGACATGGCATGAATGTGGGCCCAGATATACAAAAAGTACACAGGGGGATGTACCCCAGGCAGACAGTGTATAATATGTAACTGTCAAATGGGCACACCCTTGGAATTGTACATACAAGTTAGCAGCACATTATTTGGGCTTGTAGTAGGAAATACTGATGTTGTCTAGCCAAACAGTGGCAGACCAAAAAGGTCACAGGTATGAAGTATTGAGAAACAGCTGATGTCACTGCACAGGCCAGCATAAGTTGAATGCCCCATGCATATCTGTTAGCTAGATGCAAGTAGTGACCATAGCACACATGCACCCAGCTCACCCCGCCATCACCCACACGTACCTCTCCGGTCTTATCCCTGCTGTTGGGAATGAGTACAATATGACCCCCACCTCTGTATGGCAATAGCTAAAGAATGCAGCATGCAGAACAGGTGTCCTATGCAGGTGTGTCCCTAGCTGTAAGCAGCACCCTGCCAGCATCCACACCACTGGATCAATAATGACAGAAAGTATTGGCATGAGCACCTTGCACACCTACACTGTCACCCCAGGGGAATATAGTGTATTGCAGTCTGGGACTGTAGGAGTGACAGAATTCAATGCCCTGTTACAGCTGGCCTGAATCACTACCAAATGGCCGACATTCCTATGCCAAAGGCCTGTGTTTCACCCATATTGCCAGTGTATGTTATGTCATGGACTCCTAAATAACAACATAACACAGTCCACAGAACCCAAATGCAAGGCCATGTTGACAAATCTCAGTAACATGTGGTTGGGAGGGTGGCCTAATTGTTAAGATGTTTGCCTTACAAATACAAGGTACAGGGTTTGAATATCACAGGGGATAATTGGCTAAGCTTAAAATGGCTCGCAAGGGCAGTTAGCCTAGTACTAATCTATGAACCCATGTCCTACTACATGAACTGTGGACCAGCCCAAATTACTGCTGGGATGAGGTGATAATTACAGGGAACATATTAGATAATGTTTGCATAATGTTTGGAAGAGGATAGAATAATGAAGGGGGTAGGAGCGACATGGAGTGTGTGAAGTCCGAAACTCAGCTGTGTGCACATACTATCCCTGGCTGCAAACACAAGAATGGGTGGCTACAAACCTGCATCCAAAACCAACCTCCTGCACAAGGACTATTGCATGGCTCCAAATTCAAACAGGATCCAAAAAAAACATGTTGAGCCAGCAAACTGTGACCTGAAAAAGACACTTATTGATTATAATAGCATAAGAACAAGTAACCAGACCGGTTTCGGCTGGTAAAAAACACAGCCTTCATCAGTGTATGAAGGCTGTGTTTTTTACCAGCTGAAACCGGTCTGGTTACTTGTTTTTATGCTATTATAATCAATAAATGTCTTTTTCAGGTCACAGTTTGCTGACTCAACATGTTTTTTTTGCTACAAACCTGCTCATAAACCACAATGTGAAGGGGTAATGTCCAGAATTATGACCTCTACCTCTGGGTAACCTGTGTGATTTTGTACAGCTGTAAGGTATGGCTGCAGCAGGATATGGCCATAGTGTCATATTGATGGATGTGCAAGCATGAGATCCTCTGCCACCACTGTACCAAGGTGCTGAACCATTTACACAGACCCAGCAGCAAGTGTCTGCAGCTTCCCCTCCAGAATGGCATGATTGTGCAAGAATATGTAGGCTGCTGACTACAATTCTGGACTTAGCTGCATTCACCCTGTGTTCCCCAGGACATCACTGCAAGCAAATATGCATACCTGACAGTAGTTGATGACATAAAACATCTCAGTGTAAAACACTACATATGTCTGAATATCTCTAACACCAATACCATATAGCAGAAGCAGCACAGACACAATTACCTACAGTAACCCACTATCCTTTGCCCATTTTGACCCCATATTGTCAATGGATCTACAGATATCCCACAGAAACAGGTTGCTAGCTGTAGGCGTAGAACACAAAAGCCTGCACTGGAGTACAATCTACCTGGAATGGACTCACACATTCAATACAGAAGGTCATACTGGGCATGCTCCCACACTTACAGAAATGAAGCCCATGTCTGGCAAGAACAGTGGACCAAACATATCTGACAGTCACAGATGTTAGTGCACACACTCCTCAGTACACATCAGTCGTGCTTTGCACACACATTGGATAGGAATACACACATATATCCAAGGACAACACACTATAATAGGCCAAAATTACACATACATAGATGAGTGGAAGAGAGTGACAGAGAGTGACAAAATGCCTCCCATCATGAGGCCTGTCCCACCCAGCACATATCCAATTGGCTAAAACCACATGATGTGCAAATATCAATCATTGTAGACATTTGTCACTGGTATCCCTCAGCACTATAGTGTCTGTGGTGCTTGTGCTAACTGTGTAACATGACTGTACAAGTCAGTAGTCATCTAGCAGTTGTATACAAGTACCTGTGGAATATAAACCTGTGCGTGCCTGAGTGCTGTGTGTCTGCCTCTAGTTGAATGGGTTTGGCCCAATGACACACACTGCACTCCCCATTGCTCTACTAAGGCAAGCCTGCTGATGTCTTCACCTTGAAATATACCTTTGGGGAAGTAGTAACCCAGTAATCTCTGTGGTATATCCTATAACTGTGTAATGCTATAGTGTGATGCACTAGTTAGGTAGAAGTTCTAATCCCAGACATGACAACTGTGTGTGTGTTTATCTGTGAAGAGATCAATAGTTTTTAGGTCATTCACACTCGCTACAATTTCAAATGCCCTACTTTGGCAGGGCTGCTTATGTCATTCACTTTGAAATACACCTTTGGGGAAGGAATAACCTAGTAATCTCTGTGGTGTGTCCTATAACTGCATAATACTTCAGTGTGATGTACTAGTTAGCTTGGAGTTCTATTCCCAGATGTGGCTACTGTGCGTGTTTTGTTGTATGTGTGTAGGGATCAATATTTTTGGTCATTCACAGTTACTACACACACCTAAAAATGGAGAACATCGATAACTGTGCAGTAACAGAGACCTGATCCAAGGCTCCAGAGAGCACCTGTGCCTAGGTACAGCTCTCACCACACCTGTTGCCCACCAAACCAGGACCAAAACAATAAAGGTGGAGGAGTGTCCATATTCACCAAGGATATCCACACCACAAGGCTACTTGCCCAACAGAATGTGTCTGAAATACCCCTGGTGCAACTAACAGTAGGTTAGACTGCATTCCAAATTGTATAGCTTGCTACAGATCCCCACTATTTCCCTTGATTTCCACTACAGCTTTTGAAACATACGGTGAAATATTATGATACAAGCAAACACCCTAATATTGGGTGACTTACACTACCCTGCCATTAACTGGCAAAACTACTTGTGTACCACACGTGTGCCCAATGGTTCTTGGAAGTCATAAGTCCCAATGCCCTGGATCAAGTAATCCATAGTCCCACCAGGGTCTCAAATATCCTAGACCTGGTCATTACCCACTTGGGAAATCAATGCTCCACACCTATGGTCACCCCATCGATGGTCAGGTCTGCCTATGAGCTAATCACCCTTAATATCAACATCCCTCCCCCACACCCCAGTAAGGAAACCTCTGTAACACACATCTCCAAAGCCAACATCATGCTACACATGTCAGATGTCACTAACATCATGACACCCTTGCAGATGGGAACTGAAAGGATAACTGCTGAATCATACATAAGGCACTATACGAGCACATCCACTAGTGCATGGATCGTACCATCCAATATAGAACCAAGACTCTCCCCACCAAGAAAAAGAAGCCAATGTGGTGGCCCCCTGCCATAAACATACTGTACAAGAAAAGGAGGAAACTGTTGCAGAAATGGGGAAATTTCCACGATGCAAAATACTACCTTACCAGCCACAGTAAGAAGCAGAGATCCCTCATAACATCCACCAAAGCTAATTACGAACATAATATAGCCAAAGATGTCAAAGACAGCTGTAAGCCATTCCATAGCCATGTGAGGAATCTAAATGGCAATATCCAGATCTGCTCTGAGCTACAACAGGATGGTATTAAATATACTGCTCCCAGGGATATTGCCAATATCCTGGCAGATCGATTTAGTGCCAACTGCACCCCATCCCACCTCCCAAAGGGCCCATCTCAACACAGAAAGATTGCCAGATTCCAGTAATAATGGCTCCATAGGTAAAAAACATACTCTTCAGGGCTATGACAACAGCAGCCATGGGACCAGTCTATAGCCCGGGCTGTGTACTACATGAGCTACAAACTGAACTGACACCTCACCTACATGCCATGTCTAATCATAGCCACACCTCAGGCTTCGTGCCCACTGTGTGGTGTACAGCTGCAGTTATCCCAGTCCACAAGGGGGGGCTCCACCTTGGATCCTGGGAACTACAACCCCAGCAGTATGATGTGCCTGATCTGCAAGGCCATGGAATGTATTATCATGGAAATTAAAACAAAGACATTGGCAACATACAAACACTGGACCCCAACTAGGTTGGGTTTGTGTAGGGCCAATATTGTCACCTCAACCTGATTGACAGCTGTGAATCCATCTCCAGAGCTGTGGATGAGGGTAAGGTGGTTCACACAGCCTATCTGGACCTGGCCAAGGCCTTTGACACCATTTCCCAGTCTGGAATCACAAATAAATGTATCAAGCTGGCCATCAATTTTTATGTCACTCGATGGGTTGCCAACTGCTGCACTGACAGAACCACACTGTAAATGTAGGTGACACCAACCCAAACCCCAGACAAGTGAGAGTTGGAGTACCTTAGGGTTCAGTCCTGGCACCACCCTTGTTTTGTATCTACTGATCTGAAGTACAGTCCAACAGTAAGGAACTCTGGCAAACAAAAGTTGCAGATGACTGCACTCTGGGAGAGAGTATTGAATCCCCACATGATGTGGATATTCTACAGAAGGGCCTTACAGAAAGACATGTTTGGTGCCTCGGCCATGACCTCAAGATCAATGCTAAAAATATATAGCTATCCTCTTTGGAAAAGGACATGCACCTGTGAAGTACCACATAGGTGGCAGTACACTAAACACCTAAAGTGTGATAAGAGACTTAGGGCCACAGGTGGACAGTGGTCACACCTTTGATAACCACATTGCCAAAACAGTCAGAAAACCCACAAATGTGGTACATCTCACCACTAAGGGCTATACATACATGAAAAGGAGGCCATTGTCCCACAGTAGTCATCTCTCAGTAGACCTATTACAGACTACAATGGCCCATTACATATGTACCTCACAGGACATCTGCGACAACTAGAAAGGCGGCAGACATACCTCACGAAATGAATCACAGGCATAAACCAGATGACCTATGCTGACCATCTGAAAATCATCCAGCTGTACTCTGTCACATATTAAATTCTCAGAGGCGATCTCTACTTAACATACCATGCCATGTCAAACCCACAGCTGTTGGACATACTGCACTTAAAGAATTACAAATCCTCACAGCCACATGCTCCAGAGATCCAAATCTTGTCATCACAATGAACAATACATGCTAGACAGATGTGTTCCTAACCCAGAGACTACCCAGACTCTGGAATAGACTGCCCATACATGTCAAGCAGAGTGCCTCTTTGGCCCTCTTCAAAAAGAACCTGGATGATTGGATGGGAGACAGGAAATTGAAACCAAGAATCATGTCTGCTGCCCTGCTATTAAGGGGACCAGGAAAGTAATATTGTGGGAAGACATACCCAGGGAATTATGATGTCTAGGCATGTATAGGCCCTAGGACCAATAGCCTAGTATCAACATATGAACCTATGAACCTATAAACTACACTTTCCATTGCCCAACCTTGGCAAGGTTGCTGATCTCATTCACTTTGAAATACACCTTTGGGCAAAGCTGTACCCTGTAATCTTTTTGGCACATCCTATAACTGAGTAATGCTATGGTGTATTATACTAGGTAGGTAAGAGTTCTATTCCCAGACATGGTAAGTGTAAAAGTTTGTGTGTGTGCTTGTTTGCCTGAGTTGGGATCAATGCTTTTGAGGCCATTCACAGTCACTACAATTTCCATTGCCCTACTTTGGCTAACCTGCTGATGTCATTCACTTTGAAATACACCTTTAGGGAATGAGTAGCTCACTAATCTCCATGGCATGTCCTATAACTGTGTAATGCTGTCGTGTGATGTACTAGTTAGGTAGGAGTTCTATTCCCAGCCATGGCAAGTGTAAAAATGTGTGTGTTTTTTGTCTATGTGGGGATCAATGCGTTTGAGTCCATTCACAGTCACTAAAACATTCATTGCCCTACTTTGGCAAGCCTGCTGATGTCATTCACTTTGAAATACACTTTTTGGGAAAGAGTTCCCCAGTAGTCTCCAAGGCATGTCCTATAACTGTGTAATGCTGTATTGTGATATACTAGTTAGGTAGGAGTTATATTCCCAAACATGGCAAGTGTAAAAGTTTGTGTGTTTGCCTGTTTAGGGATTAATGCTCTTGAGGCCATTCACAGTCATTACAACTTCCATTGCTCTACTTTGGCAAGCCTGCTGATGTCATTCACTTTGAAATACACCTTTGGGGAAATACTAGCCCAGTAATCTTTGTGGCATGTCCTATAACTGCATAATGCTGTAGCATGGTATACAAGATAGGTAGGAGTTCTATTCCCAGACATGGCAAGTATAAATGTGTGTGTTTGCTTGTCTGTGTGGGGATCAATGCTTTTGAGGCCATTCACAGTCACTACAACTTCCATTGCCTTACTTTGGCAAGCTTGCTGGTGTCATTCACTTTGAAATACACCTTTGGGGAAAAAGTAGCCCAGTAATCTCCATGGCATGTGCTATAACTCTGTGATGTGTTAGGTAGGAGTTCTAATCCCAGACTTGGCAACTGTGAGACTTGGTGTGTGTGTGTGTGTGTGTGTGTGTGTGTGTGTGTGTGTGTGTGTGTGTGTGTGTGTGTGTGTGTGTGTGTGTGTGTGTGTGTGTGTGTGTGTGTGAGTGTGTCTGTGTGGGTTTGTCATTTGTATCCTGTGTGGAGGTAGCTCTGAGTGTGTAACAACTGGACTCATTGCAGAGTGGGTTTTGCACATTTCTTATATGGTTGGCCTATTATATGTCACAATGTTTACCTTACAAGGATAACAGATGTCAAATAGCAGAGAGGCTGGGGTATACAATCCATACCCTACATGTGACATCATGGCTGAGTGAGCAACATAAGCATCCCTTGTATTACTCAGAGAACACTCTCCATCCACGACTCATACACATACACACTTAGCTAGACAACAATCACTATGTTGGTAGTTCCCTGCATATTATCCACAGATAGTAACCATGGTGTGATTGCAGTGGACTACAGAGGGCATGACACCCTGTCCCATCCATACAATAGGCAAATCATTGTATACAGTACTCCTTCACTATGTTGCCCACTGGACTCCTCCAACAACTGTAGAGCCAGCAAATGTAACCCACAAAGGACATACCATGCTTTATACACATGCCCTATATGGATAGGTGACACTGACACCTGGGAATACCTGTATCATGCTGTCAATGTAGGTGCAGGGTCAACCTGGTGTCCATTGCCAGTTCTCACCACATGAGGCCAGGAATGACACATCTGATGATAACAATCTGTCTACACAACATGCCCTAGACATCCCAGGTACACTTTCACATGTCACAGAACATGCATGTTGGACGTGTGCACATCCCAGACATTATCCATGTGATGGACTATAGAACACATGCATGGCAAGCATTGCAGAACACTGGCCACCCACAATAGTAAACCAGATGACTGGATGGTGAATACAATACCCACCTGTGTGGGCCAATCCAGACACTACACCCCTGAGCCACACTGCAAACCATATGGCCTGATACCAAGGTATACCCTTTACCTAGCCTTGTACAGCCGTCTGGCACAGTCAACCACTACACATCTATGAAGCAATGCACATATGCATGTCAGTATTGGCAACCTGTGTCTCTGTGTGTGTGGAGTATAAAAAAATGGATGCCACTCGCACTCACTACACCTCCTAGTGGCCTACTGATGCATGACCTCAGATGTGAGACACCTTGACATAACCTTTGCCCATATATCATGCTGATAACCCCTGTGGTGTATGTGATACCTATGTATTACTGTATTATGGCAAACTAGCTAGTTAGGAAATCTTCTTCTGACCCTGCCAACTGTGATAATGTGTGTGAATCCCTGAGAGAGTGTGGCTGTGTCGACCTTGACACCTGTTCATGTGGACAGGCATGTGTACTACACCTACCTTATCCCTCCTTTATCACTGTTGCAGATGTCACTCACCATCGAATATACTTTTAGACAGCTCCCCAACATGTAAGCTCTGTGGTGCAAGCAATAACTGCATAGGCATATGATAGCAATACATACACAAGCAGATGTTTGAAACCCCATAATGGTAAGTATGTGACACAAACATGCTTAGGTTTTACTCTCCCACCCCTTCCCTGTCTTACTTTGTCTGTCTGTCTCTTTCACTTCCTCTCTGGTGTATGTGGAGAAGCACACCTACTTTTCTTAGACAGCAGCTTGTGTTTTGTAAGTGATGCTCATGATCAGCTGATGGCCTGTGCACGAATTGCAGACCCCCACTAGCTGATTGCATGTACAACAGCTGTGGTAATATTCCCATAGCCAATTGCATGGAAACGCACTCCTATAACTAGGAACATAATGTGGGTGTTGGCCCTTTTCATTCACTGTGAACAGGACTTCATGTCAGTGTTTGGCAAACAGCATTACAGATGGTAGTGGGATATACCTCTAACAACATACACTGTGGAGACAGGCCAACAAACAGGAGGGGGATGTTCCAGACATGACTACAGAATGTAAGTGTTGCTCTTCTGCATTTGGAGTAATATTGGTTTAACAGGGTTTGTGTTTATATGGCTGGTCTACATCATTTAATACCTATCATGACAGTGTTATGTGTTTGAGGAAACTCCCACTTGTAGGGTTATCTGCAGACTGGCCAGTGTTTGGAGTCTTATGTTTCTTGTGTTACTCACAGATCACTTATCTTAGAACTGCAGAAGCATAGTCTGAGGACTGCAGTCAGTACATGGTGACAGCCATGAGAGTTCCTGACTTCATATCCCTCATAGGACATATGTCACAACAAACACTATTACAACAGTAAATGTATGAGGGTATCACAGCAACATGCCAATACTGGCCCAGTGTTTGTGGCTCCAGCCACAAGTCTGTCAGCCTTTGTATATATGTCATGCAGTAAGAGGTGCATATGTTCTGTACAACATTATTTATTGACATATTGTATGAGGAAGTCGGGAGTGTCAGAGAAGTATGCAAGAGTGGTACAGGATATGTACAAGGGTAGTGTGACAGTGGTGAGGTCTGCGGTGGGAGTGACGGATGCATTTAAGGTGGAGGTGGGATTACATCAAGGATCAGCTCTGAGCCCTTTCTTCTTTGTAATGGCGATGGACAGGTTGACAGACAAGATCAAACAGGAGTCCTTATGGACTACGATGTTTGCAGATGACATTGTGATCTGTAGAGAGAGTAGGGAGCAGGTGGAGGTGGAGATATGCTCTAGAGAGAAGAGGAATGATGGTCAGCAGGAGTAAGACAGAATATATGTGTGTGTGAATGAGAGGGAGGATAGAGGAATGGTGAGGATGCAGGGAGTAGAGGTGGTGAAGGTGGATGAGTTTAAATACTTGGGATGAACAGTTCAGAGTAATGGTGAGTGTGGAAGAGAGGTGAAGAAGAGAGTACAGGCAGGATGGAGTGGGTGGAGAAGAGTGTCAGGAGTGATTTGTGACAGATGAATACCAGTAAGAGTGAAAGGGAAGGTCGACAAAAGGGTAGTTAGACCAGCTATATTATATGGTTTGGTGACAGTGGCATTGCCAAAAAGGCAGGAGTCAGAGCTGGATGTGGCAGAGTTAAAGATGTTAAGATTTGCACTGGGTGTGATGAGGGTGGACAGGATTAGGAATAGTATATTAGAGGGTCAGCCCAGGTTGAAGAGTTTGGAGACAAAGCCAGAGAGGCAAGATTACGTTGGTTTGGACATGTGCTGAGGAGGGATGCAGTGTATATTGGGAAAAAGATGCTAAGGATGAAGCTGCCAGGTAACAGGAAAAGAGGAAGGCCTAAGATAAGGTTTATGGATGTGGTGAGAAAGGACATGCAGGTAGCTGGTGTGACAGACCAAGATGCAGAGGACAGGAAGAAATGGAAACAGTTGATCCGCTGTGGCGACCCCTAATGGGTGCAGACAAAAAAGAAGAAGAAGATACCTGATAACAAGCCAGTCAGATATCAGACTGCTAGACATGTTATGTATAGTAGGGGTTATTTCTGAGGACATACCCTGGGTATTCTGTCATTGTGTGTACAGTAGTGGGGTCTGTGTACTTATGGTGATTGTCGACAGTATGTGTATTGCGAATCCGTACCTTGGCCTGTGTACAGACTGTGGTAGATGTCATTGTTCTTGGTCCTGTTCTATCTGATGTTACATGCTGCTCCAGTGTATGGCACCCTATCGGCTCACATGTTTGTAGGGCCAAACACACACATGTCCCACACCACAGACAGGCAATGGACCACACTGTGTCATGACCCAGTATATGTAGGGTTAGTGTGTGAGTGGCACATATGAGGATGGTGTTGATCAGACAGTCCATATAGTGAAATATTAAGCTTGCGTACCATATGTGGCTGTGGCTGTGTTCACATTGGTTGTGGGTATGCACTTTCACACAGGTGTCTGTTACTCTGTGCTGTGACATACCTGTAAAGCCTGCTATATTTGCAGGTACATGTGTATTCCCCCATACAAAATGTACACTAGTGTTGTGGCAGTCTGCCTGTAATTTGCACAGTGCTTTTTACATGCCTAGCAGCTTAGTGTAATTACCCAGTGTGATGTTATATCCAGATATTTGCAAGATGTACTGCTGCTGGGCCACCATAATTGTTGTGTATTTCTGACAAAGCAGTGGGATGCTGTACAGATGTATGTCATTAACTACTGGGTAGTATGTGGCCATGTGACCTCCGTACCACCAATTATTATGTGTCAGGACAGACAGGAGTGTGTGAATGCATAAACTGTGTGGACATATGTAGTCCAGTATTTACATGATATACCCATGTACATGGCTGTTAACATCCACATTGACAGGCTTGGTCCACATGTCTCACACTTAGGGGAGCTGTGTATACCTCTGGACTGACCAGAGTGTGCCAGACTGTCCACATATATTTGTCATATCCCTACTGTAGTCCATAGGATCATTACTGTGCTATCAGTGGTACTGTACTATGATGTCCTTAGGATTTCTGTCAGTTACTGATGGCGTACATGTCAATAGCAGATGTGACCTCCCACACACAACATGTCTGTTAAGACAACCCCTGTTACAGTAGCAACAGTCTACATATATACCTGCTATACATGCATGACATCCCCTCACACTAAGAGGTTGAGACGATTGGTGCTGAGGTATGACTCCACTCCATGTTCTGGTAAACATATATGTATATATCCATATATCTATAAAGATATATACACATATACATATCTACATACATATATGGATATATATATATATATATATATATATATATATATATATATATATATATATATATATATATATATATATATATATATATATATATATATATATATATATATACATATACACATCTATATATGTCTACACATATACAGATATGTGGCTATATATGCACATATAGTTATATATAGATAGCTACATATATATATATATATATATATATATATATATATATATATATATATATATATATAGAGAGAGAGAGAGAGAGAGAGTTCTATATATGGTCATATATATGTTGCACTATACAGATGTGTATAAATACATATATATGAATATATATGTGTATGTACATGTAGACATATATCTACATATGTATATGCATATATCCATATCCTTGTCATGTGTAAACATTACTGTTGTGTATACCTTCCCAGATGTATCACACCGTATGTATCTGATATGTGTATATTTAGATATAACAACACATGTGATGCAACAGTAATATCACTAAGAAGTACTATACAATTGTAGAAGTCACAGCAATTGTTCAATACTATTCAATATGTCTACTGATAGATGTATTGGAAAAACAACAGCTGTCTTCACAGCTGTCATCGTGTAGTGGTTAACTGTTGTGACTGTAGTGTACAGTGTCCTAGGTTCAAGACCTACAGGGGCTTTTTATTTTGTTGCTGGGCAGAACAGCAGCTGTTACATACAGAGTGATTAAGGCACTTTTAAGCAATTGTAAGCAGGTTTGCGTGGGTTTGTGTGACTGTAAGCAATGCTTATGGTTAAATATGCTTACACAAAGTTAGCTTCAATATTGCTTAACCTGTGTGCGCATTGCTTACCCCCCCCCCGCAAACAGGCTTATACCCGCTTACTATTGCTTACAAGTGCTTACTCCTGCTTGCTATTGCTTAATAATGCTTACTCCCGCTTACACCTGCACTAATTTAGACAGAAATGCAAAATGGTTCTTGGGAAGGTTGTGGATTTGGACACTCTATGGATTTATCATTCATTACATGTCATACCTTCGATTTGTATCCCTGATTCATGTGTACATATACTGTATGGGGCACTTGTGTTTATCTGTGGATTTTACAACATTATTACAATGACACCTCACATTTGCATTTAATGCAGTACTCCAGTTCAAAAATATATGTTATTTAGTAGGTTATGCAACAAAATGTATTGTTCATAAAGTGATTTGATATGGAAAATGGAATGTACTGGAGTGAGACTTGAACCAGGAATGACTGCTCGAAAGACAAATGGTCTAACCACTACACTATTGCAGTATTGCTTCATTTGCATATATCTTGATATTTATCTTCTTGTGTCATTTACGTTGCAGTACACGTAGCTAAGCAATGGGCAAACCCATACACCTACGGTTAAATTTTATCTGTTTGATAAAAAAAAAAATTAACTTGTTTATATTATTATATTTTAACTATTGCTCTTATAAACTTGGAAGGTGGTCTTGCTAGGGTTATGCAACCCCCTATGAGCGGTCTCACTCATTGTTATAGCTAAACTGCAGTTCTTGATTGCAGGGGCATGTATATTGTGAGAGCTCTGCTCTCAGACACGCCCCCTGCACACGTCCATGCTCCATGTCCATTTAAGAGGTCAGGCAGCGCGCCTTCATTAATATGCATGGTGTGCTGCCATGCTGTGCCTAAATGGTTGCATCTGTGCAGGACTAAGTTAGTCCTGCCCGGAAGATTACTGAATCCGAGGGACTGTGTATGTATATAAAATGCTTAGATACTGTTAGCATTTTTAAATGTTATGTTTTTATTGCACAGAATGTATTGTTTGGAAAATAGTTATTGACTAAAACAGATGTCCGTTCATACGTTCATAGTGTGGTTTTAGTAATACTTGTATCATAGTCTCTGCGATTGCTTTAATAAATGCTTAGCTGCTTCTAGTAGTCATAATGAATTTATCGTACAAAGTATTTCTTCTGCAATGACATGGCATTGCTTTGAATTACTAAAGGCAGTACCATTTACACACACGCACGTGTGCACGCGCACGCACACACACACACACACACACACACACACACACACACACACACACACACACACACACACACACACACACACACGCACACACGCACACACGCACACACACACACACACACACACACACACACACACACACACACACACACACACACACACACACACACACACACACACAGTCTCACACACGCACACACACACACACACACACACACACACACACACACACACACACAGTCACACACACATGCAATTAGTGTTTATGGTAAATGGGGCAAAATAGCCAGGTAATGGAACATTGGAATGGCTGCAGGGGGACTCTGGTGCCATATTTTGGTTGTCTGTTCTTCAGTTTGAATTTGAAAGTTGGTATCCCACAATTTCATTGGAGCGGGTGGGGTTACATAATTATGTATGCAAATTAGATGTTAATCAACACACAGATTTGTACCTATTTTTCATGGGCCTTGTCCAGATTTTTGATGTTTCCAGGTTGAGAGGTATGGTTTGGGATAATGAGGCTGGTGGATGGTTTATTGTTACTAGGTAAATGACAGAGTATATGAAATATGTATTAAATTGGGTAGCTATAGGGAATAAGTTGTTGATGGTAGTCAGTGAAGGTGTCACAGTTTGCCAGGGTGTAACTGTTTTGAGATTGCATTCCTGAAAAAATTAAGGTTCTGTGGTTGGTTGTCTTGGAACAAATCTAGGATTATATTTTCTGCTAAACTTTGACAATTTATTATATCTTGGAAATGGTCCAGCCTAGACATACCTTGTTAGAACACTTTTGTTAACCAGATATAAGCTTTCACATGACAACAAGTAATTCCCCAGTGAGTGATTGTTTATTGAGATATTTACTGAAATATGAAAACATATGCTTGAATACACAATAAGCAGCATAAATAATATTAAATATCTCTCAAGATGTAAACAAAAAGGCACTAAGGTAACATAACAGGTAACCTCACAAAACCTTTATTAATCCACAATTTGATGAATGAAGAAATAAAAAAAACAGCAACTTGAACTGACTAAGCACTTTCACCCTCATGGGCATCTTCAGAGTCAGTTAACTTCATTAAAAACAACCTTTAAATACAGCTATTAATTAGTGCTTGATTAATCAATGATGAAAAAGCAGGAGGGTAGTTAAATTAAACAATTATCCCCTAAAGTTCCTGTTCATCAAATCTTAAAGTCCTGCTCAACAATATCTTGTTTGCTAGAATCTCAAGTAAGTAATAGCTACCCAGAATAAATAAAGAAACCAAAAAAAAGCATCATAAAAAGCAGTGTGTGCAGTAATAAACATTCCATATAAAACAAAAAAATATATCTGTTAAAATATTTAAATTACATAGTTTTATATTATATACAAGCTGCCTTGTATCTTAAAATACATGCTAGGGATAGTGCATCATTGATACCAGGAGCATTGCTGGCATCAAGTCTCAGTTGCCAAAGACATTCCCTTATTTCCAACATGGTTTTAAAGTCCCCCCAAAATCCTTTGTATATAGCCTGTCAATAACAAAAAAAATAAACTTTTTAAAGTTTGAACAATGATTCGTGTGTACATACAATGAATTTGTGGAGGGACCTACTATTTTAGGTGACAACTCCTTTTTTGTTTACAATTTTTCTAGTTTGAAGATTTTAGACAGTCATCTTAGCTTAAAGGTTTTGTTTACTAGTTGTTTTACACTCTGATCTCTCAAGATGTGCAACTTAGATTGTAAATATCAGCAACAGCTTTCTTCAACATCTAAGGTTTCACCTGATACCATGCTTTAGTTTGTAAGTTACTTGTTTTTTTAAGTGTTTGAATTGTTAAAGATGCACAGAAATATTTCTTATTTTTATAATTACTAACAAACAGCTAGAGTATCTCTAGTACAGTGTGACATAAATAGACATTACAAATTGTGTTAATGACTTGTAGAATTCCACTCCAGTTGTATTAATAAGGAATTATTTTGCAATTGCTTCATTCTCTATGTAGTTTTCATACTACCTGCAATAGTGCAACATCCTTCCAGATGCTTCCATATATTAACTGTAGGCCTAAGTCCCAACCCAATCCTTTTATTCTTTTGAGACCATAGTCCCATGGCAGTAGCTGTTCCTGTGTTATCTTTCTTTTTCCCCTGAAGTTGTTGCACATACATTATAATACATTTTAATTTGTTTCTGTCCACAAGTGAAATAGATGGACAAGTTGATAGGCTGATGAATATTTATGAATATATGGATGCTCCCATCATCCATACCTCATGAACATTTGCACTTTTATGGTAGAGAATCTCCCACCTGTATTTCCTAGTACAGTCTCATTTATCAAAGATTGGAGCTGTACTAGTTTCCAGTGAAACACTGGAGCTGGCAGGCATCATATTGTAAATAATATATGTGGTAGTGCCATCACCTTAATAGCCTTGATATTACCTGAAATACTCTGAAAGGTTACAATCTTCTTCACCAGTCTTTCTTGAATCTCTCCAGCAGAAGTGACACATTCTTATCGCATTTCCATCCAGATTTTACCCATGTATTTTTAGGAATAGTTGCCCTTGTACTCACTAGATGTGCTGCTTCCTGTTAACTCATCAACTTTTATGGCTAATGTCCCATCTAATATGTCTCTTATATAACCACTAATCAAAAAAAAAAAAACAGTCATCTGTAAATAAATAAGCAGGTTGGCACTTGTATTTTCTGTCATTTCTCCTGAGAAACCCTTCACTTTACAGGCAAGACTTTATATAAATAAAAAAAAAACAATCCTAAGGATAGTGGCAATCCTGTCGCCCTGCTTGCTATGCTTCACTTTTCTGATAACTTCCCATGTATCTACAATCTAAAGGTAGGCTAAAGCCATTCTAACTATTTAAGATACATTTCTCCAAAATTCCATTCTTTTAGTACCCTAAACAAAATGCTCCTGTTGACAGAATCAAATGGATTTTTAATATCAAATGCACTAACCCTGCATCATTCTGTTTCCCCTAATACCGAATTTAAAAAGCTGCCAAATTCTATCAATTCATGCCTTTCCCTCTGCCTGGAATAAACACACTTTGCCCACCCACCATGATAAAAGGGAGTATCTTCTCCAACCACTTACACTCAGTAACTGTTTTGGCAGGATTTTGACATCAGCATTTATCAGTGAAATTCATCAACATTTTCTGATTTGTGGGCAGGCTTCAGTAGTTTTTAATAATAACACTATCATTGCTTCATTAACTATTCGGTTTAAATCATCATATTTGACAATACTATTATCAATGCCTATCAAAAGACATACTTGTTTTTTTTTCTGTTCATATATATATATATATATATATATATATATATATATATATATATATATATAAAATGCTCCTAGAATGCCATCTACCCCTGCTGCCTTGTTTATTTATTTATTTATTAGGAAAGCCCAGCTGGGCACAAGGCCTCTTTTCAGTGTAGGCCAGGAGAGGTAAGTGCTGTACACATAACATTAAAGAGCAATCAATTCTACTATAATATTTTCACATTCTGTGCAAATACGAAGACATTGAGCAGGATTCACGATGGCCTGCATGGAGTCTAAGAGTCGTGTAAGACTCCATGCAGCCATAGCGATCCAGGAACAGCCCAAAATTCAGTGTAAGAGACCAGCTAAAACGTCTCTTATGTGGACTGGGTGTGGATATGCTAATTACCTCACTTGCAGCCCAAAGGCATGCAAATGAGGTAGATTAGCGATCCACGAAGCTGAAACCAGCCCGTGTAAGAGTCATGTTAGGTGCAGAAATGTACTCAGTTGACAACTGAGTACATTTCTGCAAATAACACAATGGAGCAATGTCAGCTCCAAATAAAGTGTGCATATGTGTCAGGCAGCATGCCAATGGCCAAATATGTGGCCATTGGCAAGGTAACCCGATGCAAACATGACAAAATATATATATTTTTTTCCGTTAAAAAACGCAGCGCAGCCCCGCGCAAATGGGCTGCGCTATATAAAACATAAAAATAAAGGTTTTAAACCCACAAATGTGGGTTTTATGCAATGCATGGATTTACAATGCAGGGACTAGCAGACCATAAACAACATGGCCACCGTTTAGTGGTTGCTAAGGTGGGAAGCTGAGTGTAAGACATGTAACTAAGCATTAGTAGGTAATCTTATGTAAATGAGTGTTAGGATACTAAATCACACTGTCACATAGCAAATGAGCACATTCTGAGTAGTGTAAGAGTTACATAAGGGGGAGTAACAGAGTAGGAGATAGGTGACATCACAGGGGGGAATGGCAGAAAGAAATGAAGTTAATTGGAGGAAAGTGTTATGTGAAAGATGTCAGTCACACATCATAGAAAGAGGAGTGTCAAGAGATAAGCATGGGAAAGTCAAGAAATGGAAGGTGTACACTGTGGCTAACACCAAAGTTTCTTGCTGGGTGTGCATGCGTGCGTGTGCACGCCGGGAGGTGTGAGTAAGACAGTGTGCATGCGTGTAAGCGCGAGTGCGCGCGTGTAAGGCAGAGTAAGCATGTGGGAGCCTGTTTACAGACTTGTAAGACTGTTTGTGCTGGAGTGCACGTGTTTTAACCCGAATAAGCAGATTCTACTCCGTGTAAGCATGTGTGCGTGTGTGTAAGCCACTGTGAGCGTGTTTTCGCTGGTATGCGCGCTGCTCCCCCCTGAGGAAACAGAAAGGAAAAAGGAAGCAGGAGAAATAGTAGGAAGCTAGCAGGGAATACTGGTAGAGCTAGCAGGTGAAAACAATTAGAAGCAGGCAATTACACAGGCAGAATACTAGCCCAGCCCAGCACTTAAAACTCTGCAAACAGCAGTGCAGTATGTTTCTCTCAAGAGACACTGCAAGACAAGAGTAAGCTATTAGAAGTGAAAACTGAAAAAGCTTCACTCAGACCAAAACTGCTAGGGGCTGCCATAGCTGTCATAAGGAGACATAGGTGACTTGCTGAGGGTGGTGACAATGCAAATGCTGCCAGACAACCCACAGTGAGGAGACGGAGAAGAGTGTACAGGCCCAGGGTCACCTACCAGGGGTTACATGAGCTGGAGATAGTGGAGCGCTATAGAGTGGACAGAGATCTCCTGCAGCTAATTGTTGAGCTGTGCAGGCCACGCCTCACACACAGAACCAACAGAGGGGAACCCATCCCAGTGAAAACCAAGATATGTGTTGGCCTAAGAATACTAGCAACAGGTACCTTCCAGAGACCAACTGGTGATATGATGGGGATCTCACAGGCATCAGCATCCAGGGTACTGCACCAGTTCCTGGATGCCATGTCAGCACATGTCGGAGGCCATGTATATTTCCCCAAATCCCGTGAGGCATTGGCCAGCAATATGCATCTCTTCCAGCAAATAGCGGAATACTCTGAGGTAGTGGGTGCAATAGACTGCATGCATATATGCATCAAGGCACCAGCTGGTGAGCGGGGTAGGGTCTACATTAACCACAAGGGCTTCCCCTCAATCAACTGCCAGGTCGTGTGTGATGCCCAGGGCATAATAACCAATGTGTGTGCTGGCTGCCCTGGAAGTTACCATGATTCCCATATCTGGCATCTGATGCAGCTGTACCAGACATTTGCCAATGGGGACATCCCACATGGTCACTTAGTGGGGGATGCTGGATATGCACTGGAGCCATGGCTGATGACACCCATCAGAAATGCACACACACCCGAACAAGAACACCATAATGAGGCACACGCACAAACACGAAATGTAATAGAGCGTGTGTTTGGGCTGCTCAAGTCACGGTTCCGGTGCCTGAACACATCTGGTGGAACCTTGCAGTATTCACCAACTACATGTACCCAAATTGTCATGGTATGTGCTATGTTACATAATATGATTCTGCGAAAACAGCTGCAGCAGTACCAGCATAGGGGTGGGACAAACAGCCACCCACCATTGCCAAGGCCATCACAGGCAGAGCGTGACTCAGAGGAGGAACAACCTGAGCCTGCCCCAGTAGGCAGAAGGAGGCATGCCCAGTATGCCCTGGCCTTGGCAAAGAGGCAACGCATAGCACATACACTGTCTCAGTAGGAACCCTGGAAATGATACCCCTCTCTGACTCACTCATATAGTAAAAGGGATGCCTTACATGACACAACCTGCTTTCAAACATGTACAGGGAGTGTGGTATGTGCATCCGACATAGTCAGCCCTGCAGCACCACCTGAGGCATGATTGTCATGTGTTAAGCAATGTAACACTATCTAGTATATGCAAACATGATGACCCTGCCAACATCCCACCCGCACCAAGCGTGATGCCACACTATGAAGACAACAAGACCAAGTACAATAATTGGATGAAGTATTGCTGCAAGTCACAGGAAAACAAATGTCTGACAGCCTGGGATGACATGCTGAGCAAGGCATGATGCACCACCTGCTAGGGATGGCACGCACCCAGCACACCTGGCTGTGTGGATACTGGCAAAGGCTGTTGTCACTCCCACTGTGCCTTGAATAGGTAAGGCTGGAAACACAAACACACCACCATAGGTAGCAGAAGGTGTAACAACCTGGATGTAATGCTACCCAATGCCAGAGGTCTAAACTGCAAGATGCATGCAGACCAAACCCACCTCAGCATGGAGAATGGTAATATCTGTTCTGTAACAGAAGCCTGGGTCAAGGCTCAGAAGAACGCCCTAATACTACCAGGTCATGCCGTATACCATGCTTCACAGCCCCAAAACATGGAACAAACTACAATAGGAGTGTGGCTATCAATAATTGTCAAGGATAACCACACCCCCAGGTTGATACCACAGCAAGAAGCAGCATGGACTATCCATGGGCAGGTAACAGTGGCTCGAACTGCGTCCCGGTTTGCAGCCTGCTACAGACCACCCTCCCAAAAGCAAGAATCCCAGTCAGCCTTCCTGAAGACACCGCAGAGTATGAATGTCTCACCAAATACCAAACAAGGCATGCACAAATTATGACATAGGCGGTACTCCATTATGTACGGAAGAAGTAATCAGGAACCTAGGGGCACAAGTGGACAGTAACATGTCATGTGACACTGACATTGCCAAGGTGGCCAGGAAGACCTGCTATATTGCCCACCTTAACATGAAATGATGCACATGTAGATCAAGAGAGGTCACTGTGCCCCCATACTCTTCACTTATCAGGCCCATACTTGACAACAATGCCCCATTTTGGATGTACCTTACCTGACACCTGCAGCAGTCAGAAAGACCCCAAACGTACCTCACCAAGAGGATAAAGGGTTCAAACAATTTTCATCTGCTGGCTAGCTGAAGAAACCCCAGCCCAATTTACATGCATACTGCCCAGTCAGAGGCGATGTATGCCTGATGTACAAGGCCATGTCCAATCCAGAATGAATGGACATGCTCCACTGCAGAAACCACAAATCCAGCAGAGACACCACAGTGAGATATCTGAACCTCAACACATAAATAAATGGGATGTGCTGGAGGGATAGATTCATAACCCAGAGGCTCCTTACACTCTGGAACAGAATCCCAGTCCATGTTAGGCAGAGATCCATACTCATACTCTACAAGAGAAATCCTGTTGAGTGCATGGGAGATAGTAGGTTAACACTGGGGGCCATCTCTGTGTCACATCTAGTAAAGTAAACTCTAAATGGGCATAATATGCACATTGCAAGGGGTGACGAAAGCCACACACAGTCTGTCTAGGCTCAAACATGGCCAGGGCAGATAGCCTAGTATGAACCTATGAACCTATGACAATACAAATTGTGCAGGACACAAAGGATAATCACACAACTGTCTTAACTGATGGTAGGAACCATGGTGGTAATCCACAGATATGCTCTGCATTACTCAAATATCACAAACAATACACCAAACCCACACACATTGTCAACACCAACCTAACAGATGCTTTGCAAACTCCCCACCAGCAACAAACTGCCAAATATCTATCCCAGCAGAGTGCTGTCCCCCTGACATTGCAGATGCTGAAGTAACAGCCAGCATCTACAAAGCAAACCACACAGCATCAACGGTACCAGATGGTGTCCTGGGTTGTGTCCAACAAGAACTGTAAGAAGAATGGAACACCAAATATCACTACTGCTACTCTCAGCTTACCACAGGATATGTACCCAAAGAGCAGTGTACAGCAACAGTGGTCCCTCACCACAAAGGAGGTGTCTGAATGGATACTGCAAACTATCACCCCTCGACCCTGACTATCTTGGTCTGCAAAGTAATGCAGAGGATCATCATGGACACCAGGAATAACAATATTGGGTACCTACAGACATTGGACCCTACCCAGTGTGGCTTTCATAGGGTAGATCCTGCCCCTTAAACATGTCCGACTCATGTTCATAGGTTCATAGGTTCATAGGTTCATACTAGGCTATCTGCCCTGGGGCAATTATAAGCCTAGCCCGATTCTGTATGGCTTACGCCACCCCTTGATTTGAGTATACTGTGCCCTTTTTTAAGGTTTAGTTTACTGTGCCTCTGTCTAATAGTGACATGGGAGTAATCCCTGGGACAAACCTACGATCCCCCATCCACTTATCGAGATTCTTCTTGAAGAGATTCAGTGAGGTGCTCTGCCTCACATGAACTGGAATTCTATTCCAGAGTGAAGGGAGCCTCTGGGTTATGACCCTGTCCCTCCAGCAAGTTCTATTTATTTCTGTGCTGAGGTTCAAGTCCCTCGAGCGTGTGGCTCTAAGGGATTTAGATTTACTGAGGTGGAGCATGTCCATTAATTCTAAATTTGACATAGCTTTGTATGTCAGGCATAGATCGCCTCGAAGTAGGCGGTATGCAACTGAGTAGAACTGGAGTTTTTTTAACTGAGCAGTATATGGCATCTGTTTGAGACCCTTGATCCTCTTGGTGAGATACTTTTGGGGTCTTTCTAATTGCTGCAGGTGTCGGGTAAGGTACATCCCAAAAGGGACATTGTATTCTATGATGGGCCTGATGAGGGATGAATAAAGGAGCACGATTACCTCTCTTGATCTAGATATGAAACCCTTCGTGATGAGGTGGGCTATGTAGAAGGTCTTTCTAACCACTTTGGCAATGTGGTTTTCAAAGGACAGATTGCTATCAACTTGGGTCCCCAGGTCCCTAATAACTTTCTCTGTACTTAAGAAAAGAAAAGAAACAAACAATCGCTGCTGTGTAAACGAAGAAACCTCCCGTAAAACAGCAATGGAAGAATGAACAAAATATATAGAAGGTTTCACCACGATGGAAAAATTACCACTGTTGTAGTCCAAACGAAGTTCTTTATTTAGTATAAAACACAGGTTAAGCTCTTTCGCGTAGATGACTCTATGCTTCATCAGACTTCTGATGAAGCGTAGAGTCATCTACGTGAAAGCGCTTAACCTGTGTTTTTATACTAAATAAAGAACTTTGTTTGGACTACAACAGTGGTGATTTTTCTATCATGGTGAAATCTTCTGTATATTTTGTTCATTTCTCTGTACTTAATGGGTTTCCGCCTATGTGGTAATTTGTGGGCACATTGTTTTTGCCAAAGGGTATGACTATACATTTTTTGGCATTTAGCTTTAAACCATGGTGCTGGCACCAGTTATCTGTCTCTGTGAGACCTTTTTGAAGGATGTTTGTGTCAGCTGGAGAGTTGATTATGGCGCCCAGTTTGCAGTCATCTGCGAACTTGGTGAGCCATAGTCCTCCCACGTTTGCCTGTACCTCGGAAAAGTATATACCGAACAAGAGTGGTCCCAGGACAGAACCCTGTGGGACACCACTTGTGACCGGTTTCGAGTCTGACATGGCTCCAGCAACTCTCACTCTGTGGGTTCTGTCTTTGAGCCAGTTTGCAACCCATCTTGTGACATAGGGGGTTATATTTAAGCTGGATAGCTTATCTATGATGCCCGAGTGGGGTATTGTGTCAAATGCCTTTGCAAGGTCCAGATAGGCTGTGTGGACTACCTTCCCTTCATCTATGGCTTTGGTGACTGTTTCAAAGAAGTCAACCAGGTTCAAAAGGCAGGATCTGCCCTTGACAAAGCCGAACTGGGTAGGATCTAGTGTCTGTAGGTCCCCAATGTCTTTGTTTATGAGCTGCATGATGATCCTCTCCATAGCCTTGCAGACTAAGCTAGTCAGGTTTATGGGGCGATAGTTTCCAGGGTCCATAGATGCTCCACCTTTGTGGAGTGGGACCACTGTTGCTGTACGCCATTCTGTGGGTACATATCCTGTAGTGAGGCTGAGATTGTATAGCTGTTTTATTTGAGGGATTAGTTCCTCTTGTAGTTCATGTAGGACGCAACCTGGGATGCCATCTGGTCCCATGGAAGCAGTGTTTTTTGCTTTGGAGAGGGCAGCCTTCACCTGAGCATCTGAGATGTTTGGGAGGCAGCCCTCTGCCGGGATAGATATTTGCTCTTTTGGGAGGAGGGGGTGGAGAAGTTTGCACTGAACCTGTCTGCCAGGATATTGGCGATGTCTGTGGGTTCAGTGTATTTTTTGTCGTTTAAAATCAACTCAGAACAAGTCCTGGAGTTGCATCCCAGGTTTCTAACATAACTGAAAAAAGCCTTATGATTGTCTTTGGTGTCCTGTGCAATTTTTCTCTCGAAGCTGGCCTTGGAGGATTTTATGAGGGATCGTAATTTTTTGCTAGTACTGATCAGAGATGCCTTCCCTATTAGGGATTTTGCTCTATGTAGTAGCTTCCTCCTTCTGTTGTACAGTTTATTTATGGCAGGGGTCCACCAGACTGGATGCCTGCCTTTGGATGATTGGGTCTTGGTTTTGTTTGGGATAGCATGATCCGTGCATTCCTGGAGATGTCCGTAGAATGCATTTATATAGGATTCTGCAGTTTGGGCTGTAGTTTCCACTGGCTCTGGGGCCTTGAAGGATTCCACTTCAGTTTTGAGAAGTGAGAAGTTCACTTTTGAGAAGGTTTTCACTGTGGTTTTCTGGGCTGGGGGTGGGGTCGGGATGTGGACATCCAGTGAAATTAATTTATGGTCTGATCTTACCAATGAGGGATATATTTCTGGTGTGGAGCATAGAGTCCCCATGTTGGTAATGATCAGGTCTAGTATGCTGTCCCCTCTTGTGGGAGTGGTGACTAGTTGTTCCATAGCATTTGAGTTTATAATTTCCAGGAATCTTTGGGCTAAGGTGCTGGGGCTTGAGTAGTGCTTCCAGTCAATGTTTGGGTAGTTGAAGTCGCCCAATATAATGGTGTTCGGAGAGATCTTCATGTTCTCCAATGTTTTCAGGAAAGCCGAATGGGATTTCTGACTTTGAGAGGGTGGTCTGTAGGATGCTATAAACTGAAAAGCAGTCTTGCCCACTGTTAATTGCACATGGATGGTCTCCGATACTTTGTGCAATGCCACTAACCTGGAGGTGTGGATATCCTTGATAAATATGGAAACTCCCCCTCCTTTTGTGGTTCGGTCCGGGTTTTGGGGCCGAAAAACATGATATGAGGTATAGCCTGGTAGTGCTGGGGTGCTCTCTGGAGCCTTGAACCAGGTTTCTGTCACTGCACAGATATCGATGTTCTCCATACTGAGGAGAGCTTCGAGTGTGTGCATCTTGAGGTTAAGACTTCTGGCGTTTAGCAGCATTACCCTTAGTTTCTTGTTCCTTGTGCTGTCTATGGGGTGGGTTTCACTTTTGAGCCCTGCCTAAAAAAGGCACTATGGGGTGGCAAGAGCCTTTGCCAATATCCGAAAGCCCAGTGGTGACAGGTGCAAGCCGTCCCTAGTGAAGCAACGTGGCTTGTCGAGCATGTCATCCCAGGCTGACAGACACTGGATCCCCTTTGAATGACACCAAAATTTTAGCCAATTGTTAAAATCGATCATTTTGTCTTTGTACTGTGGCATCATTCTAGGTGAGGGTAAGATGCTGCTCAAGGTCAGGGTCATACCAGCCTGGGCTACATGATCAGAGAGCTCCTCTATGTCTCTTTTCATGTAGTCCAGGGAGGTACGTCTCAGGTCATTCACACCAGCATGTACAATGACTGAGTCATATTTGTATTTGCTTTGGAGTGACCTGAGTGCTTGCATTATGCGGCAGATCCTAGCGCCCGACAGGCAGCTCACTGTGACCTTCTCTTTATTCAGCCTGGTGAGCGGGACGTCAGTGTGTCTGACAATAGAGTCACCTATAACAAGAGTATCAGGTGTGTTATTCAACCTTAAGGGCTGTGGCTGCTTGGCACACTGACGTTGTGGGTTATGTGTTGTGTGTGTTTTGTTTTGATGTAGCGTTTGCTTGGATGTCTGCTTTGGAGGTCTCTGTTGCTTAGGTAGATTTTTATTTAGAGCCTCCGAGTATGTTTTTGTGTATTTATGTGTTTGGTTCGCTGATGTGGTGGGACTATGTGATACTGGAATTGTGTTGTGTGAGGTTACCTTCTCCTCCTGACTGGTTACACCAGTTTTGAGATGAGAGAGCTCAGCCTCCAGTTTGGCTAAATAGTTGCATCTCTCACATTTATTTATACCTGTTTGGAGGAGGAGAGGGTTGTCTGTGTACATGAGACAGTTGTAACATTGCCTCAAAATTCCCAGATTCACCAGCTGGACTGGAGAGGAAACCATTGACTGACCTTTGGACATGCTAGAGTAATAGGGAAACAATAGGGAAACTGAATTTAAGATGGACCAATAGAGGACAGGGTAATCGTAGAGAGTATAAGAGTAAGTAGTGCTTATGGTTTAATAGTGCTAACTTGTAGGATTACTTAATTGGACCGTTGAAGGGCCTTAGAATGAGAATATGGTGTTTAAATTGAGAGATAGAGCAGTTCCAAGGGAAAAAGTGAAGAGCAGACTTTGTGGAGCCAGGAATAGTTTAAACCCAATTAGGTGGTGCTGCCCGTTGTTGCGCTATGCTCAAAAACTCACAAAACCGCTCAAAAGAGGGTTTTAAGAGAGGAAGATGAAGGAGTTTTGGAGTTGACCCAAAATGGCCAATAAAACTACAGTTTCAAGTCAGTAACCACTCCCACAGGGGCAGGCAGGCTGCTCAATGTTTTTCACTGCCACTGATCAACAGAGAGACTTTCCTTTAGCCCAAGCAAAAAATGGCCTCACAGAAAATTACAAACAGTTCAAGAACAGCAAGCCTGTAACTGAACTTTTTTAAATCTCAGAAAAGTGTGAAAAAAGCAAGATTTTTTTTTTGTTTTTTTGTTTTTTCGGAGATAGCAGAGGTTAACAAGTATCAGCAAGTTATAACAGTGCAGTAAATGACCCCACACAAGAGTGCTAGGCCAAAGACAGATAAAATGCAAGTTTTGAGAAAAAAAACGATTTTAAAAATAAATGCAAACAGGAAATTCAGTAAACAGCTCTAGGTTGTGCTCTAAATACAGTTACTAATGCAGAAATCAAATTTAACAAGCCAGAAAATGCTCAAAATAGGCGGCTATGCAGAAAAACAGCAAATAAACAGAGAAAAAATACTTAAAGTCTCAAAAGTGGCTCCTTTCTTCTCTCAGCATTTTCTCCTCTTGGTGGGTGCTTCACCAACAGCCAACAAGCCTGAAAAGACACCAAAACCACGAGGCAACCAGGTTTTAAGAGAGGAAGATGAAGGAGTTTTGGAATTGACCCAGAATGGCCAATAAAACTACAGTTTGAAGTCAGTAACCACTCCCACAGGGGCAGGCAGGCCGATCAATGTTTTTCACTGCCACTGATCAACAGACAGATTTTCCTTTAGCCCAAGCAAAAAATGGCCTCACAGAAACTTACAAACAGTTCAAGAACAGCAAGCCTGTAACTGAACTTTTTTAAATCTCAGAAAAGTGGGAAAAAGCAAGATTTTTTTTTTGTTTTTTTGTTTTTTCAGAGATAGCAGAGGTTAACAAGTATCAGCAAGTTATAATAGTGCAGTAAATGACCCCACACAAGAGTGCTAGGCCAAAGACAGATAAAATGCAAGTTTTGAGAAAAAAACGATTTTAAAAATAAGTGCAAACAGGAAATTCAGTAAACACATGTACCAAGGCCATTGATGAGGGGAATGTGGTTCACAAAACCTATCCGGACCTTGCAAAAGCCTTCCATAAAATACCCCAGTAGTTCAGTACAGATAAGCTCACCAGCATAACTATAAACCCCTATCCTAGTAGATGGGTTGCAAACCAGCTCAAGGACAGAACTGACCTCGTCAGAAATGCTGCAGCCATGTCAGACTACAAACCAGGTACACCTGGCATCCCACATGGCACGGTCCTGGGACCTCTCTTGCATGGTATATATGTCACACAGGTACAGGCCAACATGGAAGGACTGTGTCTGAACAGGTTCGCAGATGAATACAAACTGCCCACCATATGGGACCCTCCAGCTGACACAAGTAGCCTACAAAAGGCACACATAGAAACAGACAAGTGGTGGATCAGCCATGTCAACAAGCAAAATGCAGATTAGTGTATAGTCAGCCCCTGTGGAAACACAGTATGTGTCCACAATTTACCACATAGGTGTTAACCCATTAAGTACATCAGGAGCAATAAGAGACCTGGGGACACAAGGTGATAGATATATTGCATGTGACAACCATGTGTCCGTACTGGCTACAGACACATACTATATACCTATCTAATCATGAAGGTAAGCACAGCTAGGTCAGGGGAGGTCATTGTGCCTCTCTAGTCATCTATCATCAGCCTCACAATTGCGTACAATGGCCATTGTGAGATGTACATTAGCAGACACTTGCATCAACTAGAAAGACCACAAAAATACACCACCAGGGGTATCTCAAAGCTGTAACAGATGCCATGTGTTGCCTGATTAAACACACTGCAGCTCCACACAGTGCCATACTGGCCAGATAGAGGTGATCTGTGCCTAATGTACAAAGCCATGAGCAAGCTGGACTCAATGGACACTTGGCACCATGTAAACTCTGAATGCTGGTGACATACACACATGACAGGCCTGAACCCCAGCACTGACATAAACAGGACATGCTGTACTGATTGATCCATGACCCAGAAGCTCACTCCACTAATGACTGAACTCACAGTACAGGTTATCCAGGGAGTCCCTCATTGACTGTCATCCAGGGGAATAATGCTGACTGGATGTGAGATGGTAGGTTTACCCTGGATATCACCAGTATGTCACGGGTAGACAGAGGCACAGCACACTAACCTTGAAATATGTCAATGCAAACACCAGTGAATATGTGTGTTGAAGGACAAACACTGTCTGACTAGCATTACAAATGGCCTAGGGCACATGGCCATTGTTTGTCACTGTCCACACAAGTTGTGGAATACATAAACAATGTTGGACAATCTTGTTCTATGTTGGCCATAGATGAACAAAAAGCAACATGGTCATATCTACACAACTGTCCCTCAACCAGTCTGGTGTGTGCACTATAAATATGTCAAGCAGTGACAGGACTAAAACCGATGATACTGTCCACCACAGTGAAAGTACTGAACCAGTACACTATACAACAATACAGTTTGGGCAGTCAAAAAGGATGTTGACAACTGTATGCAAAGTATCCCATGGCAACCCTGCAGGCACAGCATAATGCCTGTTAGGTTCAGACACAAAGCAGTTGGGCAGTAAGAACACAACCTGATGTCCAACACTGAACTGTACATGTGAAATCTAGATTAAGTCCATAAACAAACGCAAATGTGGTGGACCACAGATCTCAATATATGGAAAGTACACACTGGGCATGCTCGCACACTTAGATAAATGAGACGTGTCAGTCAGGAAGCCATATGAACTGTGAACTGGGCATGCTCACACACATAGGCCATCTTACATTTCAGCAGTTGCACACACATGTCTGGAATTTGTATGTGTTAATACAGGAACCTCCCACAATACAGAAATCTGCCCAGTGCACACAGTGAAATTACAACAGAGACATAAGTAAAGTAGTGGATCCCAGTCACATGCATACATCTGCCACAGTACACAAGTTGTTCATAGAGATAGGGAAAGCTATGGCAATAAAGACCCACAAACAGTTGCTGAGCAACAGATACTTGCATGGTGTGTTTAATTATATGTGTAAGAGAAATGTCCCTTTTGGCAACTAGTACAACACACCACATGCTGCATATTCCACTGTCTAAACACAGATGATGTCAGCACCCTATAAGTACAGCAGGAGAGGGCAAATCTGCTAGTAATGCAAATAGCGTGCTCTGCTACTGCGTCGCTCACTAGTGTCGTAACATAGTTAGGTAGGGGTTTGAATCCTACAAATGCCACGTGTGTGTTTTGTCACACAGAATGCCCATGTGTGTGGGGTGTTGTTCACAATAATGCACAACATCGATTAAACCAGTAATGGCAATGCACACATGATGTATGTGTGTGCCACATACTCATATGTACCTGTGACCTAGGGTGTGTGCAATTATATGTGTAAGAGAAATGTCATTTTTGGCAACTAGTACAACACACCACATGCTGCATATTCCACTGTCTAAACACAGATGATGTCAGCACCCTGTAAGTGCAGCAGGAGAGGGCAAATCTCCTAATAATGCAAATAGCGCGCTCTGCTACTGCGTCGCTCACTAGTGTCTTAACATAGTTAGGTAGGGGTTTGAATCCTACAAATGCCACGTGTGTTTTTTGTCACACAGAATGCCCATGTGTATGGGGTGTTGTTCACAATAATGCACAACATCGATTAAACCAGTAATGGCAATACACACATGATGTATGTGTGTGCCACATACACATATGTACCTGTGACCTTCAATAGTTCCCATGTCTGAAGCCTGCCTCATGTGAATACATGGAATCTGCACTGGATAACATTATGACTGTGGTTTTCTGTGCAGGGGCTGCATGTGGTATGTGAATATACAGTGTGAGTTATGGTGTCATCCTAGCAGCGAGGGATACACATCTGGTCTGGAGCATATAGTCTACATGTTGTTGATGAACAGGTGCTGCATGTTTTCACCTGTTGTGGGAGTGGTAACAAGTTGTTCCATAGCAATTCAGTGACTACATGCTAGGAACCTTTCAGCTAGGGTCTTGGAGCTAGAGTAATGCTCACACTCAATGTTTGGGTAGTTGCAGTCCAGCCATATAATGATGAATGTAGAGACTGTCATATTCCCAGTGTTGTCAGGGAGGCCAAGTGAGTTTCCTGGGTATGGGAGGGTGGTGTGTGCCAGGCTATGAACCTGAAGGCAGTCTAACCCACTGTTAATTGCACATGGATAGGCCTTGATGCTTTGTGCTGTGCCACCAACCTGGAGGTGTGTGTATCTGTGGTGCCTTTGGATACTTCCCCCCTGTTTAGGTTTGGTGCATGTGTAGGGGACGACAAGCATGGTATGAGGTATAACCTGGCAGTGATGGGGTGCACCTGGGAGCCTTGAATCAGGAATCTGTTACTGCACAGATATTGCTGTTCTCCATGCTAAGGACAGTTTCCAGTGCATGCATCTTGAGGTGTACACTGCTGGCGTTGAGTAGCATTACTATTAGTGTCCTATCCCATGTGATAACCGTGGAGGTGGCTATGTAATTTGAGCCCTGCATAAAAAGGCACTATGTGTGTAGCAAGAGCCTTTGCCAATATACAACAGCCCATGGGTGACAGGTGCAAGCTGCCCCTAGCAAAGCATCGTGGCTTCCCTAGCATGTAATCCCATGCTGACAGGCATTGGATACCCTTTGAATGACACCGAAACATAAGCCAAATGTAGACATTGATCATCCTTTCTACATATTGTGGCAGCATTCTTGGTGAGGGTATGATGCCAACCAAGGTGAGGGTCATACCAGCCTGTGCCACATGCTCAGAGAGCCCCTCTATGTCCCCTATCATGTAGTTCAGGGAGGTACGTCACAGGTCATTCATAGTGGCACGGACAATGACTGAGTCATATGTGTACATGCCTCGGACTGACCTGTATGCTTGTGTTATGTGGTGGATCATAGTGCCCCTCGGGCATATTACCGTGACCTTCTCCTTGTCCAGCCTGGTGAGTGGGACCTCAGTGTACCTGACGATAGAGGTACCTACCACAACTGTAGCAGGTGTGTTGTCTAGCCCTACAGGCTGTGACTGTTCGGCACACAGGCTTTGTGAGCTATGTGTTGCACGTGCTCTGTTCCGGTGTAACGTTTGCTTATGTGCCAGCTTCGGAGGTGTCTGCTGCTCAGGCAGGATGCTATTCTGAGGCTCTAAGAATGTCCCAGTGTGTTCATGTGTTTGGATTGCTGTCGGTGTAGGTCTATGTGAGACTGGTATTGTAGTCACTGTAGTATCTCACGCCACCTGACAGGTTATGTCAGTACTGAGTTAAGAGAGCTTAGCCCCCTGTTTGGCTATGTGGTTGCATCTCTCACATGTATTTTAAGTTCATGGAAAGGCGAGAGGGTTGTCTGTGTACATGTGGCAGCTGTGACATTGCCACATGGCTCAAATATTCCACAACTGGACCAAAGAGGTGATTGACAAGTAACCTTTGCACATGCTACCATAGTATTGTGAATGCCATGGTAATTAACAACACATAGGGCCAATGGGGAACAAGGTACACAAGGTGAGTATGTGAGGGTGTAGTGCTTCTGATTTGTTAGCGCTGGCATATATGAATGCTCACATGAGCAAATGTAAGTCATATGCAATGTGTCACAGGCAACGTACATGCAAACAGGACAAACAGTGACGTTCTGTCAAGTGAGACATGGACATAAGTATTTTCAGCAATACAGATGTCACTAGGGATCCACAGAAGCACCGTAAATCTGCATTGCAGGTGGAATCAGTGATCCAGGGTAATAACAAGCAAACATGCATGCAAACAAAGCTACAGTCAGCAGGCCTGGATGTAGTCCATGCTACAACAAACAAGGTGTACCACTTCCAGTAGGTAACAGTGCAAATATGCAGGCACTATAAGCTTGTACCCAGAAATGCACAGGTCAGATGGTCAGGGTCCAGTCTCACCGCACACAAGTGTACAGACCATGTACCATCATAATGTAGAACAACCGGACGGAAACCCAGGTGCTCATACCTGCACTAATACACATGTCAGATAACAGACACTGAGCCTTCACTCAGTGGTTCCATACTTAGTAGGATGTATGCTACCTGTCCTGCCACCACAGTATCCCTGACATTTATGGGGACTCTCCCTCCTGTCATAGTTAGTTCTGTGTGTTGGGGCTGTCAAGCATGGTATGAGGTGTGAGCTTGCAGTGCTAGGGTGCTCTTGTGTGTCCTGTACCTGTTGTGTAGTACTGCACAGATATCAACATCCTCAAACATCTCATTGCAGAGTCGAGTGTGGACAGCATGCAACTTTCAGTTTACATGTCCATCATTGAGTATCAATACTTTCATTTTCTTATCCCCTGTGCTACCTATGTATGTGGCCTTCTGTTGACAGCCTTACCACCAGTATACAAAGATGTGCAGACGTTACACTATGGTACTTACTATGGCTGTAGAAAACAATACAAGAAATCATACAGTTACTGCATCAGGCATGCTGGTATATACCCACATTGATATCATTACACTGTACTGTTGACAACATGATACTGTTACTACACTTCTATGTAGTCACCCTGTGCAACAGCAACATGTTAACCTGTTCCTGCACTGATGTTACAGATTGCAGGAGGTGGCACAGTTTCATCATATGCACAGGGTGTGTACATGGTATGCCTGAGTCTGCCACTGATACAACCAATCGACTTTGAGAGAAAAATTGCCATAGATTCAAAAGACAATCATAAGGTCTTCTTCAGCTATGTTAGAAACCTGGGTGGAAACTCCCAGATATGCTCAGAATTAGTCCAAAATGATACAAAAATCACTGAACCCAGAGACATTGCCAACATTCTGGCAGACAGGTTTAATGCAAACTTCACCCCCCTCCCCCCCCAAAAGGAGAGATAACTATCCCAGCGGAGTGCAGCCTCTCAGACATCTCCAATGCGCAGGTGAAAGCTGCTCTCTCCAAAGCTAAAAACACAGCATCAATGGGACCGGATGGTGTCCCTGGCTGTGTGCTACATGAACTCAATGAGGAAGTAAACCCGCACATAAGGCAGCTGTTTAATCTTAGCCTTACCACAGGATACATGCCCAAGGAGTGGCGTACGGCAACTGTGGTCCCACTCCACAAAGGCGGTGCCTCTACGGACCCTGGTAATTACCGCCCCATAAGCTTAACAAGCCTGGTCTGCAAAGCTATGGAGAGGATCATAATGGAACTCATAAACAAAGACATAGGGGACTTGCAGACATTGGACCCGACCCAGTTTGGCTTTGTCAAGGGCAGATCATGCCTTTTGAACTTGGTTGACTTCTTGAAACAGTCACCAAGGCCATTGATGAGGGAAAGGCAGTCCATACAGCCTACCTTGACCTTGCAAAGCTTCGACACAATACCCCACTCGGGTATTATAGAGAAACTTACCAGCTTAAATGTAAACCCATATGTCACAAGATGGGTTGCAAACTGGCTAAAGGACAGAACCCACAGGGTTAGAGTAGCTGGCACCATGTCAGACTCCAAGCCGGTCACAAGTGGTATCCCACAGGGCTCAGTCCTTGGCCCCCTGTTGTTCGGCATCTACTTCTCAGAAGTACAGGCTAACATAGGAGGACTATGGCTGACAAAGTTTGCAGATGACTGCAAACTGGGAGCCATAGTGGAAAGTACATCGGACACAGATATCCTTCAGAGGGGTCTCACGGAAACTGATAGCTGGTGCCAGAGCCATGGCCTGAAGTTAAATGCCAAAAAATGTATAGTCATACCCTTCGGGAAAATCAAGGTGACCCCAAGCTGCCATATAGGTGGCAATCCACTAAGCACAGAAGAGGTTATCAGGGACCTGGGGACCCAGGTTGACAGTGGCCTTTCTTTTGACACTCACATTGCTAAAGTGGTTAGAAAAACCTTCTACATTGCCCACCTGATCATGAAGGGATTCACATCCAGATCAAGTGAGGTCATTGTTCCCCTATACTTTTCACTTATCAGACCAATAATCGAGTACAATGCCCCATTCGGGATGTATCTCATCCGACACCTGCAGCAATTGGAGAGACCCCAAAAGTTCCTCACCAAAAGGATAAAGGGACTCCAAAATCTGTCATATGCTGCCAGACAGAAGAAACTCCAGCTCTATTCAGTCGCATACCGTCTGCTCAGATGTGACCTGTGCCTGACATACAAGGCCATGTCCAATCCGGAATTAATGGACATGCTCCACCTCAAAAAATCCAAATCTACCAGATCCACTAGAGCAAGTGACTTAAACCTTAGCACGGATATAAATAGGACATGCTGGAGGGATAGATTTGTCACCCAGAGACTCCCTATGTTGTGGAATAAGATCCCGGTTCATGTGAGGCAGAGCACCTCGCTGGCTCTGTTCAAGGGAAATCTTGACTGGTGGATGGGAGATCGTAGGTTTACCCCGGGAATCATCTCTGTGTCACTGCTGGACAGAGGCACAACAAACTAATGGGCACAGTATTTTTTAACATAAGGGGTGGCGTAAGCCACAAAAACTCTGGGCTAGGCTTATAAATGCCTTAGGGCAGATAGCCTAGTATAAACCTATGAACCTATGACATGTACGTGTATGTGTGTTGGTGAGGGACAGCAGTACAAGGTGGGGCAATGTTGATGTAGTGTGCGCATGTATGCGGTAGCCCTAGGTGTTATCAATTCACATGTGTGTATGCATGCACACAGTTCCACCTCATGGCTGCCATATACCGGTGTTTGTGGACAGCCACAGACTGTACCGGCCAGGTCATACAGATCAGTGTCTCTGGCCACGGACACGGTACCTGTGCCGGGCAGGGGTGCTACGGACCGTATCCGGTACTAAGCCAGACTGGGTACTGTCATCAGAAGCAGGTGGTTGTTGACTGGAGACAGGTCCCTGTTGGGACTGTCCAGAGCCACGTGCACGTGGTCTCCTGGGGCGGTCTGATGACAGCACAGACCCAGCATTGTTGGGGCTGCTGCTGGCACTATGGGAGCGGCCACAGCCCTGTTGTCATCTGTGATGACTGCCAGCTGCTGCTGTTGCTGGCATATGCCCAAGTCGATGCCTCAACCGTCCACCATTGCCCTGGCTCATGGACATGTAGTTGTGGAACAGATCTAATGTGTCCCCCAACGTCTGTCAATGAACTCGGTGAAATTATGGATGGCAGCCGCAATGTCACGCATACTGTCATTCATGGCTGTGCGACATGCTCTCAGCTCCCTCAGACCCTGTCTGGTGTATCGTTCCATACGTGACTGTGCCTGCATGACAGCCCGAAACATAGCTGAGGTTGAAAGACCTCTGTGGGCACGTCTGACAGGGGCAGTATGCCCACAGATGCTCCCACGAGAACCCCTGGACATCTGCCTGTGTGGTACCATGTCAGGACCCTGGCCATGGCTCCTGTGTGTGGATGCATGTGCCACAGATACCACATTACCCTGGTCAATGCCCACTGTGTCCTGTCTATCCCCTAGGGACATTGGTGACAAAGGATGTATTGGCAGGATGACTGTGCGCATTGATGGGGTCGACAGCTGTGTACTGTCAATTGGCTGACCAATGATGGACCCTGGCACACCTCCCTGTGCCATTACACAGGTATCATCATTATCACTATCCATGGCAGCTGATTCAGGTTCCCTGCTGCACAACACCAGAGCAGCACCAGAACATGTGGGAGGAAGACAGGAAACACAGTTTACAATGTGTACACAATGTTACCAGTGATACACACATGCACACATGCACACAGATACATACATGCACACATGCACACATGCACACAGGTGCACATGCACACATGCACACAGGTGTACATGCACACATGCACATATGCACACATGCACACAGGTGCATATGCACACATGCACACATGCACACAGGCACACATGCACACTCCTCAGTATGTGAGATATCAACACACAGACACAAACACACCTGCATGCAAACACAGAGCACTACTGATTAAGCCTATTATTACTATTACTATCAAGACTATTAGAGGTATTGTTATTACACACTCACCAGCATGGATAGGCTGCCTTGCTGTTACACCAGAGGGACCTGCAGAAATGAGAAAATTAATGTCAGTGGGCACAACTGTGCCATTGATACTGTGAGTATGATACAGTTCAGTAGTACAACAGTTGGCTTTCAAAGGTCAGCTGCTGATATTGAGAATATCACACTTGCACAATAAATACCATGATAACAGCTACAAACCGAGGACACACCTCACACATGCATTAACCACCAGTGTACAGAACAGTCAACTATTCATATGGCATATTACCTGCACGCTCTAAGTCATGCTGCTGTGTGGCTCCAGCCTCCATCATAATGCATGTCTGCTGCTGTTGTTGTTGCTGGTGGGCTGGAGCCACAACACTTAGGAGTAGTCCCTCCAGTCTGGTGAGGGGGGGTGTATAGCTACCCCACCACCTGTGGCAACCTGTTGCCTGTGGATATCCTATGCACGCTGATGGACATTTCTAATTAAATCACTGCATTGATGTCGTACCTGCTCATATGTCCTATTATGCGTTCCTATGTCATTTACCCAACGGACCAGGTCTTGCCACAGTGCAGCCCTCTCCTGCTGATTCTGGCTGGTGCGGGAAAAGAGTGTTGCAAAATCCCACACTAGGCTCTGGTGTATCTCCTCATCTTTGGCAGCAGAGTAGGTTGGATTGTGCTGGTGAACCATAGCCCTGAAAAAGAAAAGAAAAGGATGTCAGCAATATATGTCAGCGAAATATGGCACACATACTACACATGATACTCGACTGTAGTGATATAACATATCTCCCGTATATAGAATCTGCCTGTCTATTGGTGGATACACATGTAAATGCCCAGATATCAGTGCTCAGCCAACAACTGTGCAACAGTATCTGGCACACTCCGTACGACAAACTACCAAACTCCAGCAGTCAGAGCACTGATTCAGGTCCAATGCACCACCTCACACTGGGGGTTCATATCAAGGTACTGTATGGGGAACATTATCAACCCATGCACGTTACATATGTCAGTGGTAATGCACACTACTCTTACTTGCCATTACCCTACGTACACCGCAGTCACATACAGGGTAACACAGCACAGCATATGGCAATGTAGTATGTTTGGACCGCAATACCTCACACATCTGTCTCTGGCCTCTCACCAAGGACACACGGTACCATGATAGACAGACAGTCATGGTGATCAATCACACCTTTACATAACATGCACCCAGTCACTGGCACACTCATTCCACCTCACATACTCGGTTTGCAATGGGTTTGTGGGTGTGCATTGTGTCTTAGGTAGGTAGTATGCTATTGGCCCTGCGACTACAGAAGCATACTGTTATGCTACCCTGCCCCTTGTGACACATGTGATGTGATCGTACCTGCTCCTGTCAAACAGTTACACAGGGTGACTCATATGGCATATTACCTATCTGCATAACATTCAGCAGGGGTATGTCTGACATGTACTCATGGGGAGTCTTGCTTCTTAATGCTGTGTGGTTTATCGCAGGGTATGTCTTATCTGAGGGTAGGAACCTGTACCTCCACCATGTGCTCTGTACTGCAGTGACAAGGACGACACACAGCGGTCATTTATGTTGTGGATGGTGTGAGGTGTTACTATGGTTGTTGGACAACTGTCATGGGTGTGATGTAACTATGTATATCCAGCAGTGGTAACCTCTATGTAGGTAGTATGTGTGCGCTCTGTGGTCTTGTCAGTCACTCTGCATTGGTAATGTGTTTGAGTGCATTGTCACAGTTTCTTACGTGTGACTGTGTCCTTCTCCATATCTGTAGCTGTCATGGGAGGTACATACTGTGTAGGAAATTGTGTGGTGTGGAGGGGTACACTGACCTACATGTCCATAGCTGACACACCATGTCTGCTGACACATACCATGTACAGGTATTACAGGACTAGTGTGCCACCGTGAATATCAATGGGGAGCCTATTGTACACTTTTTTGCCCCTCTTCCCCCCTGGCACATGCAGTGGTGGGCAGGCAAGCACATATGTGGTGGTTACTGGTGTAGGTGATTTGGAATGGGGTATGATACTCCAGTATCAACACTGGTATTCACTCCATGCCTTTGTCACCAGGCACCTGTTGCAATACATCTGCACACATGTGCCTCACTCAGTATGTCTCTCTCTCTCTCTCTATATATATATATATATATATATATATATATATATATATATATATATATATATTGTATGTATATATATCTACATATATTGTATGTATATATATCTACATATATATATATATATATATATATATATATATATATATATATATAGATGTACATATATCGATATAGATATGGAGAAAGAGGGTTGGAGAGAGACAGAGAGAGGGAGAGGGGGAGAGAGTGAGAGAGGGGGTGGGACAGGGGGAGTGTGAGATAGTCATATACAGACATATCTGTAGACAGTCAGATCTGTCTGTCTATGTATATGTATCTACATATATCTATATATGTATGTGTGTATTACATATATATGTATGTACATATTCTATCTATCTATATCTGTCTATGTATTCCTACATCCCTCTCTATCTATGTATACATATATGCATATTATATATATATATATATATATATATATATATATATATATATATATATACATACATATATTGACATACATACGTATACATATGATAGATATTTTTATAAACATGTTTATTTACAGAAATGTATACACACACTAACATACTGGTAAACATACATAACTATACAACCTGCATTGTACATTGCACTACAACCTACATTGATATGTGCACATAGATACCTTCACATACATATGTATGTACAGCCTTCAGTGATAGTTGCTGTATGTCCCCTATGCACATCTTCATATATATATATATATATATATATATATATATATATATATATATATATATATATATATATATATATAGATACAGACCAATAACACATATGGACGGTTCACAGTATGTACACTATTAAATTATTACTTTACATTACCTGTGTTTGTCACAGCTGATTGTGTTGCCTTTTGGATAGGTGTCCTGCTGCTGCTCCAGTTGCAACCTGTAGTCTGGCTCTCTCTCTCCCTCCAGAGGGTGCAATGAAAGTATTGCATGTATGGACTAGGAGTACAGGATGCTTTTGTAGGTATCTGCCTATGTCCATGTGATGGCCTCTGCACCAGTTGTCAGCCAGCATTTGCTAATTGCATGCAGCCTGTTGTGTACTGATTGCAGTTCTCACTTTGATTTCAGGACATTGCTATAAAAAGGTATGTTAGATAGGCATAGCCCTTTCAGATTTTCAGGGTGGAGACCATGCTGGTATGCTGTGGACACTCTTCTGTGAGTGTAAAGGTTAGTATCTCTCTCATATTTCAGGCTGTGTTGTAGACACTGCAATGCATGTTGTAGTGTAACCTGCATATTCCTTTCTTCAGTTTCCTGTACTAAGTATGTATGTAAACTGACACCTAAGACTACTACTATTGTTAATATGGGTGTGTGTAGTTTCCTGTGGGACTTGTGGTGTAACTGGTATATAGCAGTGGCTCTTGCAATTTGTTGCTATGGCTTCAATATTTGGCCTTTACATTCACTCCTTGTATGCCTGCTAGTTGTCTTGACTGTACTGTGTTGCTATGGCTTTCCTATTTTCCATTTACATTCACACCTTGGAATGCTTGCTATATTTGTTTGGGCAGCAATTCTCTATCTGTTTGTTGTGGTAGGGTGGTACTGCATGCAGTGTGGTCTGGCCATGGTGTGGGCCTTGACATCTATTAGGGTATTTGATTCTGCTGCTGAGCAGGTCTCAGATACTCTCAGGTGCATCTTTTATCAGCCTCATGGAATGGTACATATCAGTGAGGTACACCCATGAAATTGTCTGATATTCTGCAGTTGTGACTGTGGGCTATCTTGAGCATATGTATTACTACACTATTTCTGCCGTGCAAGTGGTGCATACTTTCAGTACTTCATAGTTACCATTGCATGTGTTGTAACACCTTTCTGCCTACTGTTAGTACATTTCACAGGGAGTCAGTGGGGCATCCCTGTAACTCAGTCACTGTTGCTATGTCTAGGCTCTTAACTATTCAAATATGGCAGTGTCATACATCTCAACTGTACATATATTCGCAGAATGTCCAGGAATTTTAAGCATATTCTTGGTCCATTTCTAATAACATTGCTTTTTCTGGCATATCACTCAGGGTTCAGGTCAGTACATAATGACAAACATTTGTGTTGCAGACTTTGTACCCTTCATAATATCCACACTAATGCAAAACCCATTATTTATCAACTTTCTATGTTTGTAGGAGCAATATTTGAAATGTGTCCCTGTTTTTGGGCCTTTGCTCCCCATTATTTATGTCTTTGTCCAGATTTCTTGCTGTAAGAGGTTGAGAGGTATGGGCAGTGCTTATCCTGCTCTGAGTATGTGTGTGGCTTGCAAGGTGCTACAGTGACATTGTTACATACTAGCTACCAACTAGCATGGCTGTTTCTCTTCACACACTACTATTATACAAATCCACTACATTTGACAGTAAATATACATGACATGCTTTGTGTACTAGACTTCCTATATTCCCTTTACATTCATTCCTACTATTGCATGATATATTTATTGTAACACAATGTTCTTGTATAGCAGTCATGGCTTAGTGGTAAGTCATGCAGACTACTGTTTCCAAGGTCCTGGGTTCGGGACTGACAGTGGGATTTTATTTTGATTTTGAGCAGACTACAGGCCTTGTCATTCAGAGTGACTAAGGCACTTTTAAGCAGTTGTAAGCGGGTTAGCGCTGGTTTGTGCGGAGCTCACGCATGCGCACTGGCGTTTAGCTTCACGCACACATGCATAGCTAAGCGCACACAATCGCACGCCCGCTTACAACTGCTTAAAAGTGCTTACTCTTGCGCAAACCTGCGCTAATTTCTTTGAAAGAAATGAAAATGGGGAGACAGGAAAGTGGTGAAAAAACGGTCAAAAAGAGGGTAGGACAGTAGGGAAACAAGCTCAGGATTTGCAGGAAGGGTGTAGGAAAGGCCCATAGCTGCACATTTCTTTATCAGCAACAGCTGTGCATACATGTGTAATTTGGTGTGAAATTTGAAACCTTCCACCCCTGGGAGAGGGGTGAGGACAATAAAATTTGTTGTACAGCCAATTGTAATTGCCAGTTCACATGTCCAGCAGACATGTCTGTGAAATGGGCAGCTATGTATGGGGTGTGATTTTTTTCTGGGAACAGAGTGCCTTTTTTTTTTTTTTAGGTGAGAGTGGAATGTCAGGTATGGGAAGTAGGTATAGTTGGGGAGCTAGGTAGGGGTGGTTAACAGACAAGACAAACAAGATGCATACAGGAGTGGTGTATGACACATGTGGGGGGGAAACACATTTGACGGGGACGGATGTTGGGATAACTCGAGCCTATGAGCCCACAGATGGCAACAGTGGAACTGAGATCCCCACCCATGGGCAGTTGCCACTGTGCCTTCACTGCCCAGGATGGGGCTGTGCTGGGGGCTGTGTAGGATGGGCAGCAGGCACACCCATGAGTTGTGCCACCTGCGCCTCAAGCTGGCATAGGGGGTCAAGCACAGAATGCCTCATCTCCCTATGCATCACAGTCCGGACACTACAGAGGGTGAGTGGACGGTCTCCCCTGGCCATGCTTGCAGAGGGGGGATGAGCCCCATCCCCTGCAGTGCTTCCACCTGAACGTGGCACAGGGCCACCGGAGGAGAGTCCGGCCTGGGCACTAGTGCCAGGTGCACTCGCCAGCTGAGGTGGGAGATGTGGGTCCACTGGAACCCGCCTTCCCTGTCATCCTATGTTTTCAATATTTTAGGATGGTGTGGGTTAGTAACAAACAATACCATTCACAATTAGTTGTAACAGCATGCATTAGTATTCCCATTAACCAAACACCCATAAATTCAAAACACTGAACAGCAAGCATAACACATGCATAATTTCAACAATAGTACACAATCCAACAGCATGCAGGGTTGATTGATGGCAACAGGCCATCAGGTTTGGATGTATGAACAGGGCACATGCATCAACGTACATGCAAATATTTATGAGCCAACAGGACAAATGTCCAGGGGAATTAATTGTGAATACACATACCCATTTCATGTGAGATGGATTATTTGTGGTTATAGGGTAGGGTGAAGAAATATTTCATTAACAACTTAAATTACCTATACATATGCTGTACATTTCTACTAGCTGCAGATATATACACCCTACAGGTCTGACTACAATTTCCTATGTGTAAACTTAGGCATGTTGGTGATGGGAATGTTACTGCTACATTAATATACATTGCATTTTTATTCATACACGTTCATATCTGCCTCTGTTCAGCTACAGCATCCTGCTACATTTAATTTCTATGGCTCTAGACAACAGTGGATGTTTTGTATTGCATACAAACAAACTATCTGCATATTTCTAAGGTACAGCTACATATCCAAATTGTGGGACACACATTCCAGCTTCACTACTTTATTGCACACATTTCACTCTTTGGTTGTGCCTGTCACATTCATGTCATGCTGTACTGACCGCAGTATACTTTATTTAGGAGTTATTACAACTTTCTTGGTGGATTCATACCTCTTTCTCACACTCTCACTTGTTTTCTGTTTAGAATTCAGGATGGTACTTAATTCTAGGCTTTATTAACATGTTTTACTTGGTTATAACAATCCTTTCCAACAGTCTCACTTGTGTCATGTTTCACAGTTTAAACAGGGATATATTTCACACATGTGTTGTACTCAACTTGTGTAGCTGTAATTTACAGCCTGCTGCAGGTTATGTCCTATTACAGTACAGGTGGAACATCTTTATTTCAGACTTGTTTCATTTTTATATTTGGATTACGGGCTGAATCACACTTATGTAATCACACAGTACTAGCAGAATCTCTCTTACACTGTTACTTGCAGTTTTTATTAATAACTGACTACGCTGCACTCTTTTGCAAGCTGTCATATTTATATTTATTTACAGTTACAGGGAGAGGATTACTAACCTGCCTGGGGGCGCAACCGCACAAGCCTATCGGCATAGGCTCGACGATTCGCAGAATGTACACCTGCAACTGTAATATAAATGAAGTGATATTGGAATACACATCTCCATAATATCAGCTAGTTTTATTTCTTACATAAATAATTACATGTAACTTACTCAGTTGTGGGGTGTTGGGCATTTGCCGGGCCTCCTGGATCTAATGGTTCAGTTGGTTCTGCTTCCATCTCTTCAGGTCCGCATGGTAGTGACGGACCTGTTCACCAGTCCTTGGTATTCCTGTGGCACTGGTGAGATCATGTGCCAACCAGTCCCACGCCTCAACCTTGTATGCTCCCCACAGGACCTGACCCTGCATGAGTTGGGCCTCATGATCGTGGACAAGGAGACAAACCATATATTTGGACTCCTCAATGCCCCATCTCTGTGCTCGGAAACAACTACCCTCTCCTACACCTGCCATTCTGACTGCAAATGGGTTCCACAATCAGTTATGCTGTGTATTCCCCTCCTATGGGGCTTATATATGCCATTTTACCCGCACTTATCTGTGATTGGCCATTTTGAAAATGTATCAGCTTCACAAAACCTGCTTTGTCATGCTTCTCTTTCCATTCATTTCTATATATATATGCTAATACTGCATTTCTGAGTGCAACTGTCATGGCTTAGTAGTTCAGTACTTTGACTATGGTACATGGTATCCTAGGTTCGAGCCTGGACATTGCTTTTTTTATTTTATGACTGTCTAGACAGGCTAGGAGATGTGTCTGTGTAAAGGCAGTTTTGATACAGCTTGCTCAACGTTGCCCGCCGGTAAGCTTGTTGGCACGGTGCGCAGCTCCGTGCAAATGGGCGACGCTGGTTTACGCGTCATTTGGCTGTCAGCATGCATATTACGCTCAGCTCAGCTACAGGCACACAGTTTCAGCATGTTAAAATGCTGCTCAACTCTGGGCACTCAATTTACACCTGTTAAACCACTGCTCACCTACAGGCAGATATACTCAGCTTGTTAGAGCGTAGCTCAGCTATAGGCACTTCTGACATTTTTTTTTTTTATTATCTCACATTTCTTCAAAATACATGGCCCATTTCATTACATTTTACATAAAATATAATTATATATATGTACATATATGTCAGGGAATTGTATCGTGCTTATTTCACTAGAAAAAAAAAATTGATGCTGTTGGGGCTCGAACCGTGACTGCCTCCTCTTCAGCCGACATCTCTACTGCTACACTATTGCTTCTTGGCTTACTTTGCATATTTAGATCTTATATGCTTTTCCACTGACTGCTAACTGTGGCTAAGCGAAGGGCACACCCGCGCAAACGAGTGCAATTACGGGCAAACATTTGTAAAACTTACAAAAAAATATATAACTGTTTATTTTTACATTTTATATTTATAGTCTGTGGGGGCATGTGTTGTGTTGTGTTTGTTGACATTTACATGGACTCACTCGTGGGTGTTTACTTTCAGGACTGTGACTCTTCTGGGGGCGTGTCCGTTTGCATGACTCGCCCTGTGGACACGCCCCCTACTTTCTCACACGGACCGTGTTAGCCTTAGGTGTGAGTCAGCATGCTCTCATGAATATGCATGGCATGCTGACATCACTCCATTTAACTGCAGCCTCCGTGTAAGAGTTACAAGTCTTTGTGAATCCTGCCCATTATCTGTATATAATAACAATACTTAAGACATTATTGTTATTACTTGTAATTTTTGTTTCTTTTATTTTTGTAAATATTACAAATACTCTCATTACTGGAGATTTTCTCCCTGGGCCTCCAGTGAAAATGGGCTCAACATGGCCCAATGGACTTTCCCGGTTAACAAACTGCAAATAAAAATAAAATAAATAAATTATACATTTCCACATAATGGTAGGACATGGTAAGACAAAAAGCCTCTCAAAAACACTTAATAAATGTTAGGATTAGTATACTGTAGGGGTGTTTAAATGATGTGACAGCTTCAGTACAGAGGTGATTCAACAGAGTTTTAAGTACAGTACGTATTATGGTGGTAGTGCAAGTTGGTTATCTTACCCTGAAGTATAACAGCAGCATAGCCAAGAGTTAAGGAAGTGTTGCTTTAGTTTGGTTTTGTGTGTGAGTTTTCATTGGCTCTAATAGGGAGTGAAATGGAGTTCCAGCCACAGGAGACATGGCTGGAATACAGAGCTTTTCCATCTATGTTGTTGAAGTTTTAAACCATGAGGAGATTTTGATTACTAGATCAGAATTGCTGATTGGGGGTGTACCATTGTAGCACTGAGTCCAGGGCAGATCACCTTTCACAGTGATGCACTTCAAATTCAGCAATGTTGGCTACAGGGTCCTCGGGGGTGGGGAATTGCTCTTAAGCTGCTTCAGGTCATTAGTCAGATACAGCAAGTTTGTCTTAGAGAAATCTCCACAGACAGGATGGCTTTGGGTACGTTGGGTGGGTCTTAATGGTGAAAACCTCTGCATATTGGTAAAAATCCATCATCTAACCAGTTACAAGGTACATACAGACAAACAGCATAGTGGTACTATATTTGTGATAACTCAGTCAAGTAAATCTGAGCCACTGGTAAGGGAGTGAACAATTTGTTCAATAGAGTTACTTTGATGAAATATAGGAAGTGCTGTGTGTATTCATATATAGTAGTGTGTTCTTCACAGTGTGTAAAAGTATAGTTGAAATTCTATTGAATAATCATGTTTTGTTCAATGCTGAGGGTCTCAGTGTGTTAGCCCAGCCCCATTTGCCTAGAGGGAATAATTCTGATATTAAGTTTAGTGAATTAGAAAGTAAGATGATAACAAATTCTAAGACTTTGTGCCCTAGGGGGTTAAAGCTGGAAATCAATTTGTCATTTTAAATGAGAAGTGTCTAAATTGAAGTTTCAGATATTGAAAAATATAATGTGACATTAATTAAAATTTTTATATACATTAATGCATAACATGTTTAGTTGTAATATTTATATTTACAAATCAGTTAAATTTATTGTTAAGTAATTGTGTTATGAAGTGTTTATTAACTGGGTCTAACCTGTACAGAAGTGACCTTATGTTATTGGTTTATTATCCTGAGAAGGAGAATAGCCGAGGTTCCAGATTCATCTAAAATAAATTGAGGTGTTGGTTTATTATTCTTTTTTTGTTTGCTTTTTGTTTAAATATACATCATGGGTAGTGGATGTCATAGAAGGGTGCTATAGATTGCAAGGATATAGTAGAGGATCTTCTTTGTAGTTAACAGGATGTGGAAAAGATTGAGGTTGTCATCTCCTACATAAGTCAAGATATGATGGAATTATAGAGAATATGACCACATCACTATCTGTTATCGAGATACTTATTTTATTTTATTTTGCTTTTGTTTACCAGGTTTGTCCAACTAGGTTTTTTCAAAAAAACCTTTTCAGTGGAGGCCCAGGGTGAAGAGCTCCACCATATTGCAAACATTGTTAAACAGACATAAAGTTATATACATTAACAATTACACATATATTTAATAATTAGATTGCATTCACATCAAATAAAAGAAACTATTATAGCACAGAAGATGCTTAAACATTTAGCAGATGTTCAACATCGAGCATTTGAAGAGGTGTATTAGTGGGTTTGTTGAGCATATGATAAATCTTGTGATTAGTGATTAGAAATTCAAAGAAATGTAAGTGAGTGAAGGGACTTGGTATGGCAGAAAATGTCAATATTGTAGTTAATAGGTGGGCTGTTTAATATGTTCAGAGACATATATGGCTGTCATAAGGTTTATATTAGAAGGATACAGGTAAGGGATGCTGTGCTGTAAAACTATGTATATTGCTAGGAATTGCTAGTAAAACTGTTCAGGTATTGGTGACATTTGTTTTTGGGGCGTAGGATTCGGAGTGAAAAAAAGTAGTTTGAAGATACGGCAAATCGAAGATAACAGTGGGATTTAGGCAAGGTCTAAGCTGTGTTTTAAATGAATTTACATTGTTCATGGATTTCAGTGGCAGTGGGACATAGTCCCATAGTGTAGTTACACTGCTTCTATTTTGAGATACCTTTAGTAGACAGTCTGAACAAGTAGATGACAATGAATCCTGGTAGGATGAATGTGTTATCAATGTACTGGATTAATTTCTCAGTGATGATGCAGATATCTATGTCTTCTAGAGCCCTAGAAGGCATTTATGGTGGGAAATTTCTTACTGTGGCTTCTAGTGATGAGCAGTACTACTTTTGTACTGCCCAGATTTGATTTGGCTAGGTTGGAAGATGGAGCAGACTGCTATTGCCAAAAAAGGCACTATGGGATGTAGAAAGTACGTGGTAGTATACAATTGCCCTGATGATAGATGTCTAGGCCATTTGTTGAAAAGCAGATGGATAGAACTGTGAACTATCTCACTCCAGTAAGACATACATTTTGAACCCTGTTTGCATGACAGAAATAGCTAAAATAATTGCTGAATCCAGTCATCTTTAGTTTATAGCATGGAATCATTCCTGGTGATGGTTGAATTCTGCTCAAAACTATATGCCTACTTCAGGTCCAGTTTTGCATAGGGATAAATCTATAACTGCATCTGAGATGGCCCATGTTTGTTTAGCAGCACAGGCACTGATGGACCTTGGATTGGAGGATGTGAAGGATTGGACAGTGCTGGCTCACCCATCACTCTGTAGGAATGCAAGTGCATTAGTGTAGCATAAGGAGCCTAGCATGCCTGCAATAGAAACAGTGTGCCACTTGGTCAGGAGACTGCACATCTGTGGAAGCACTCATCCACCTGCTAAGGTAGCGATAATAGACTACACAGGCCAATGCATGCCTGCAATAGAAATAGTGTGCCATTTGGGCAGGAGACTGCATATCTGTGGAAGCACTCATGCACCTGCTAAGGTAGCGATAATAGGCTGCACAGGCTGATGCATGCCTAAAACAGAACTAGTGTGCCACTTGGTCAGGAGCCTGCACATCTGTAGAAGCACTCATGTACCTGCTAAGGTTGGTATAATAGACTGCACAGGCTGATGCATGCCTGCAATAGAAATAGTGTGACACTTTGTCAGGAGACTGCATATCTGTGGAAGACTGCACAGGCTGATGATGAGGTGGGCATAGGAGAATCCACAGGATGTACTGACTGACCTCCTCAATAAAACCTGACTCTCACTTCCACTAGGGAATAAATGAGCCAGATGACTCTCGCCTTGATGAAGGAATGAATGGGTTATTTGACTCTGGGAAAGGGAGACATATGGCTGATACTCTGTAACAAAAAAAAAAAATAAAAAAAAATAAGACTAGTTGCACACTAACTTTGGACATATCCTCTGCGAGCTCCAGCATGCCTTTTTGCGTATACTCTAAGGATATGTATTTCAAGTCATTTCCATTCAAATGAACAATGAACATGGTTTATGTACACCTGTAAGCACCTGGGCTGAAGGGAATTCAAAGCCCTAGTTGCCTGCCCTGTGCTTGGCACCCAGGAGTCAGACCACTGTCACACTTACCTTGGTTAGTCTATTGAATGGTACAGCTATGTGTTTCGCTATGGCATCACTTATGTCTGTAGCATTTCTACGTGTAGCAGTTGTCCCAAGAAGCTTTAAGCATGTGGTTGTCCTAGCTTGGTGAACCATCAACAGACTATGAGTCGGATGGTGCTAAGTTCGAAGCCTGTGGAGTGTCTGTATGCATTTGAGGAAACTGTGCCTCAGGCTTATGCTTCAGAGACCTTTAATACTCACAAATGGATTTCTTAAGTACTTATTGGTAGGTGACATACTGGTGTTAAGTGAATAAGGCTTCTGGCAAAGTAGTAGGTGCTGCCAGTATGAGCAGATGAGAGGTTATCTCTCTACACCTTTCACATATAGATTCAATATCTGGTAAAAGTAGGTGGTTTCTGTAAGCACAATGCAGCTTGCACCCTGGCTTAGAATTCCAGGTGTTAATAGGCAAGGAACAGATATTGCAGTGGTAGACAGCTGTCCTTTATCTTCAGGAAGTGGCATAACACAGGTAAACAGGTGTAAACTGATATAAAACAGGTGAACTACTGTATAATAGGCTAGCTAGAGAGTACAATTTGTAGACTTTTGCATGTTCAATAAAGAGAGAAATACTGGTAAGGCAAATTGTGCCTCTCTACCAAGAAGAGGGATTAGCAATAAATTAGAAGTACCAATTATATATTGTGTGTGAGAAAAAAAACAATTAAGTTATGATTTTCATAAGCTAACTCTATACTTTTCAGAGGGATTTCATAAGCTATATATCACAGAATAATTACAAGGACGCTGTAATTTGAATAGCTATATCTGCTATAGTTTAGGTCCTACATGTAATAGCAAGCTTCTACTCTATATTTGCAAGTCTTGATAAGACGAGGGTGTTATACTTGCAGAATATTGGTGGGGGTGGGGCACAGCTTGGTATAGAGAAGCATCACATGACTCAGCCAGGAGGTAGTGGTTACACTTTGGTGCCAATTATTGCCTCTGGTCTATAGTGCTGCTAGAACTGGGTAGGCCTGCATCTCCAAGTAGGGGCATTGTTCAGTATAGAGGTGGGTAGTATAAGGAAGCACAGGGGCTTTAAAACTTATGATTTCTGATGATGCCTTTCTATATTGTGATTTGCAGAACAGAGCAGGCTAGCCAAAAGACAGTCAATAATGTGTAAAGCAGAACAATATAACAGCCAATCAGAATTTACTTATTACAATGCCTGGCATGAGCAGATGCCCAGGTCACCATGAGATTTACCTTCTCTCACAAGGATAGAAGTAACTTTAATGTTTTAACTTAAACAGAAATAAATGTTGCACAGGAGGCAGTATGAAATCAACAAAATAAGGAAATCATTTTTAAAGATATGATACAGCTATCATATTTTATCTTTTTATAGAGTTAGATTTTATTACTTTATAATAGACTATCACATGACCAGGCAAAGCAATAGTATAATATGAGGACATGTCAAAATTAATCAAAACATGCCAAACACTACTATATCTTTTTGCATCCAGTATAAGCACTCAGCAAATGATCATTCATAAAAACAGTTTCAATCAAAACTGATTGATGACTCATTTGCCCAAAACCCAACAACACACATAGAATTAAACATTTTTACAAGGGGTCAAGTCATTCCACAACTCACTCCTCCAACCTTATGTGTAGTAACTCCCGGGTCAGAAAACAATGGAAAAAGGAGACACTCCCACTAAGGTACACAGCTGTCGTACTCAAACAGCATGTTCAATGGGTCTCAGAAATTACATTATTGAACATGAATGGACAGTGTGACATGTAAACTACAACCTATATGCTGAAAAAACTTAGAATAGTTAAACATACTGAGCACTTTAAACCTAAACCCCTGGTTTTCAATGACCTCTAAGGAAACCTGCCTGCTGTCATATTCATTTTTCTAACATACAGCTATTTTTAATACTGGTGAGGCTGTACTATAAACCATTTGGATGTCTATGCCTAACTAGTGTATGTTTTTTTTGGTGCATGGGCTGTGTAGTTTACATATTAGACTGTCTAGGCCCATATTCTTGTTCACTATCACTTTAAAAAACAGATTGACAGGTTCTCTGCAGCAGCTAAGGAAACACTTATAATTAAAGCTGAAGAAATTCAAGCAAGTCACCTCTTTAGACAATGCTCACACATCACTCATAAAAAACAGGTGCTTAACACCCACTAATTTTAACTGCTAATAACTAAATCAAATTAAGAAATGTCCCACATTTGATAACTCCATAATAATAAATCATGTAAGTGGAAACAAAAATTATGATTTTATTCTATAAGTTATTAGGAAGAGCAGCCTTCAAACAACTGTTATCATGATTGGTGTTTTTCTGCACTAAATATAACATCACTCACAGTCGGGAGTGTTATTTCTTACACTCAGATTTTGTTACTTTAAATGTGGGTTGATATTTATATTTAGACTTATAATAGGCCCTATACTGTTTTGTATTGTCATGCAGCAAATATTTGAAACTGTTTAAAAAACTCCAAAACGAATAAATAAATAGAAAGTCCAACACCCAAAGTGGTGACTGTTAATAATAATTTATTATGACATAAAACATGAGCGCTTTTGTCTTGGTAACCTAGACTTCATCAGATTCATCAGATGCAGCAAATATATGCCAAACATCTATGAGGACTGTGGCAAATCATTAAATAAGAGTACAGCATATGAAAGATTGCTTGATAGACAGCTGGTAGCTAGATGGACAAATGGATGGATAGATATAGGTAGATAGAAAGATAGATAGACAGATAGATAGATAGATAGATAGATAGATAGATAGATAGATAGATAGATAGATAGATAGATAGATAGCCATATAGAAGATTCGATATACATAAACAGATGCATAAAAACAAATATATATAAATACTGGCCTACCAAAAGTGAAACTGCATATACAACTTTAGGACATATATTACATATTATAATCACAAATAATGTACTATTAGGAAACAAAGATCCTGACTTGGTGCTGATGCATTTAATTTTCATTATTTCATTTGCGTATGGTAACTGCCTTAATTCACCAGTCAGTGAGATCACTTTAGGGCTTCATCTTAAGTAAACAAATACCTGAAAATGTTTTTTCACTAGCAGTTTGAACTTACACCCTATATTATTTTTTTTTTAACTGGATAATGTAGAGTGCTGTAACATAAGAAAAATCAGTGAGCCAATCAGATATTTGAAAATAATGTGCATCCATGGAAATATAGCTGCATAATCCATCAGATATTTCATTCTACCTCTTAAAGTCTTATGCCAAATCTCCCAAAGGTGTTTAGTAAGAAAATAAACCTACTACCATGATCTCTTCACCAATAAGTGACAGATACATAAAGTGCTAAAAAATAAATAAATAAATAAATTAAGGACTTTCTTTACAGTATATAATGACTGAGACCCTTGGATCATACAAATATGATGCTTCAGTTACACAGTTCCCAGCCCCAACCCTGCATGCTTCTACACTGCATATGTTATATTATTGCAAGTAAAATGGAAACTCTTTTCTTTTTTATTTAGTAATACTACACATCATGCAAATTTATTTTCAGACTCAGAAGAAGCTGGAGACAGTTAAAGGGAAAACTGAGAAACAACATAGAGTCAGAACTATGACAGAACAGAATAGAATACAGGAAGTGAACATATTCAGAATGTGACAGAAGTATGAAAGGAACAGGAGATGGTGGGGATGATCTATAGGTACCTAGGTAGAAACCATGAAAGTAAACAATGGAAAAATAAGGCAAGACTCTGTAACAAAAGGGATGGCAGAGAGCAAGAGAATTATAAGAGAGAGAGAGGGAGAACTGGAAATAGGCATGATGCATAACAGGAAAATTAAAATACTAAATACAAGTCAAGACAAGTGGTTAAGGATCCTACACAGTTGGTATCTCACCCTATAAAGATTAAGAAGGCAGATCAGAGAGTGATGGCTGCTGGAGATCTGGGACAGAAAATGTGGGAATAATATATATGTGTTATGATTGTGGGAAGGCAAAGGATACATGGGGCAAGGTGACCAGAAGAGGAGGAACCATTTGGGGAGTGCAGGTAAGAAATGGTACCATATGTTGGGCCTTGATGTTAAGAAAGGGCGCACTGAAGACAGCAGAAGAGAACAGGTGTTATTTAAGGGTAGCATGATCAAAATATAGACTGTACTAACATGGTAGGGGGAAGCTTACAGGGAAGCATGGATGTTCTGAACAACATCACCTCTCTGAAAAAAATAATACAGGAATTAAATCTGGTGGGAATGGGATATTAGGTAAATACTAACATGAGACCAAACAATGCAACCTTAGGAAATAAGAACAGACAAACAGAAAAAAAAATGGGTGAGGAGTTGTGGAGAGCAGAGGAACAGCAAAACAATAAGGAAAGGGACTGGGGGTTACCAGTAAGCACATAAGGCTCCATTGTGAACATGAATTAGATAGGACTTTGTCTATTAGCCAGTTCATGTCATCATGCGTATGTTTGCATGCAATACTAGACACTTCCTAAAAATGCAAATAAAAAGCATTAAAGTAAATAAATGTATGAATAAATGAATAAATTAACACTCAGTCCATTTCCATTTACTTGTAGTCATCTCTCCCTAGTCTTGAGGAAACTTCAGATAGCATCATCACATGTCCTACAAAGGATAAAACTATGTAAGCATGTTTACAGAAAAAAAGCCCAGATCACACCACCTTATGTAATAGCATGACTGCATAGTCAGGTATGGGCTTTATGTAATATACTCATTTCACAGTATTTGGACATTTGGGCTTCAACTTTATAACTAATCCCAAGCTGTTTTTGTACATATTTCAACATTCCTTACATATTAATTATGTATGCTGCATTACATCATTGTGAGTGTCTTTTATAGTATGAACATATTACTTCACCTGATGAACTAATAATCTAGAACCCCTCTGACCATTTCTATCTGAAGGTTTAATGCCTTGACTGAAACTAGTTGTAACTTTTTCTAATAAATGTCTGTCATTAAATAGTAACCTACATGAATGCCACTTCAACATGTTTTACTTTCCGTTTGACATAAGTTGTGCTTGATATAGGTTTGTTTGGACAATTCTACTTATCTAGCTATAAAATGGTAAATAAATATATAAATAAGTACTTAAACAAACACAAAACACATACATGCATTCTGCTTTTGCTTTTTATGCTCACTGTTTGCATGTTTTGTTGTACCTACCCTCCTGTACCCAGACACCATTCTCCATCCTCCCTAACATACTTTTATTTAGTCCTGATATTTGTCACGATGTGTGTCTCTTCAGCAGAGACATGGGCACATCAGTTAGCACAACTACCCTTCTGTTGATCAGCTGACCCACAATTTAGTGTTCAGTAGCTTGGCTCCAGACTGGGGTAATTTCTGTGCAGTCTACACGAACTGCCTGTGCTCCTATGGGATTTAGTCAGGTGCTTTCAATTCCTCTCACAGCCCAAAAACATGCAGATATGTGGAATGACAGTCCTGTAAAATCACCTGCAGTCATACATATACTGACTGCCTGAGTGTGTGTATGTATCCCACGATGGGTCAACATTCCATACATGACTGTTTCTCTGCCATATGTCCAATGCGTGTTAGGAAAAACGTCTTCTTCGCTGTCATGATGAAATGTATGAAAGTACTGCAAAATGTATGAATGAGCAAAGGAATAAATTGCCATTTAAATTTATTTGATATTTTTAATATATTTTAATTGACATCCTTAAGTGAATAATACCTTACTACAATGAAACAAAAATAATGTAACTTTAAAATGGAATTGCGGGTTTGATTTAATAAATACTGAATAAATTACACATAGTAACCACACCCAAATGTAAGTCATTAGTCATACTATCTTCATAATTTTCACATCCCTTTATATGTGGCAAAATAAACATATTCAGTGAGTGTAAATTAAAAATTCCCACTTGCTCCATAACAAGTGTATTACACTGGGTCTTTTGTTATTAAAAACTGTCTTCAAATGACTACTGAGAAAAATGATCATAGCTTGAGAAGAAATCCACGGTTAGAATAATGTTATAAAAATAAGTAGTATAAAATTAAGGTTTTAAATAAGAAAGTATAATCACAAATGCTAATAATTAATAAAAAACTACACTACCAGATTCTTTACTTCCTTCTGGTTTGCTGCTTTGTTTTCCAGCAGCTGACTGCCTGAATTTAATATCAGCATATACAGTTTCTTCAGTCATGTTGCACTTCTTGCTTTTTGGTCTGAAGAATAGAAGTGTATGTCTTTTGCTATTGTCTTTCTTCTCCAACGTACTGCTTTTGTTAAATATAAGACTTTGTTTAATTCCCTTTCTTTATGGATCTCTTTTTTTTATATAGGACAGTGAATCACTTCTGTAGCCACATCTCCCTTCAAAGTAAAGAAGTTTTCTGTTTTCATTTTCAATGCGACAAATACCACTGCAGTAACTTCTTTTTCAGTTTTATCTCCTTTTTCCATCTGTGTGACTTCAGCTACCAGAATATACGACACAGAGAGGAACACAGAACAGTTAATTACACGTCTATAGTTCCTCAAAAGACATCCTGTTCTGAAAAGAAAGAAGTTGCCCTGCACACAGTTCTACATGACCATATATAAGTGTAGAAAGCTTAACTATTTAAAGCAATGCAGATTTATCAAACTCAAGCCACATCATAAAGAAGGCATGTACTATATGTGTTATATAGAACTGAACTAGTAATAACTGCAAATAGAAACATAATTTGTCACTATTGAAGAAATGGGAATAGACTGCATAACTGCAGAATTATGAAATAAAAATATATACATTATGAAAAAATCCCTCAAGGAAAACAAAAAGGGGCATGGCCAGGATGGTGAACTGGTAGCAGCATATTTATCTATTTATTTATTTGTTGATTTATATTTATTTATTTATTTATTTGCATTGGTTTACTGGGAAGGTCCCCTGGGCCAAAGAGTGCCTGTTTTCAGTGGAGGCACGGGGAGAAAAGCTCCACAATGATATGTACAAAACATACAATTTGATAAAACCCCCTAGATAACAATGTGATACATACAGTTAGAATAAAAACACAAGATAACAATTATAATACATTTATCTGTAAACCTCAGGTAACACTGTGATACAGTTTGATAGAAATACAGATAACACTTATAGCAGATTAAACTGCATAAGAGTTTTAACAAATGAAGAAAAGACTGGCAAAGTACATGAGTAATGAAATACTTCACGAGCTCTCTGACCTAAAATACATCTCTGACAGGAATTTTCTATTTAAAATGATTTTTGCCTGATTTAACCATTACGAGAAAGTTACTGTTTGTCATTTTTGCATTTAAGTTACCTGTAACACATTGCACTTAAGTTACCTGGCACTTGCTCACTAAAGCAATTATATAAGTCAGCACTAAAAATTAAAAGCACTACACCCTCACTCCCCACTGGCCCTGGTTTTCAATTATTAAGGAATTCCCAATATTATTCTAGCATGTCCAAAGGTCAGTTGTCAATCTCCTCTCCGGTCCAGCTGGTGAATCTGGGAATATTGAGGCAATGTTACAACTGCCTCATGTACACAGACAACCCTCTCTTCCTCCCAACAAATTCCAACACATGTGAGAGATGCAACCATATAGCCAAACTGGAGGCTAAGCTCTCTCAACTCAGTACTGGCATAACCAGTCAGGAGGAGAAGGAAACCACACTCACTACAACTCCATTCTCACATAGACCTACCACGACAGCAAACCAAACACATAATCACACAAAAACATACTCGGAGGCTCTAAATAAAGATCTGCCGAAGCAGCAGAGACCTCCAAAGCAGACACCCAAGCAGCCGCTACCCCAAAACAAAACACGTGCAACACATATCTCACAAAGCCAGTGTATCGAACAGTCACAGCCCTTAAGACTAAACAACACACCTGATACACTTGTAATAGGTGACTCTATCATCAGGCACACTGACGTCCCGCTCACCAGACTGAACAAGGAGAGGGTCACGGTGAGCAGCCTGTCGGGTGCTAGGATCCGCCACATAACACAAGCACTCAGGTCACTCCAAGGCAAGTACAAATATGACTCAGTCATTGTCCATGCTGGTATGAATGACCTGAGACATACCTCCCTGGTCTACATGAAAAGAGACATAAAGGAGCTCTCTGAACATGTAGCCCAGGCCAGTATGACCCTGACCTTGAGTAGCATCTTACCCTCACCAAGAATGATGCCACAATATGAAGACAAGATGATCAATTTCAACAATTGGCTTAAGTACTGGTGTCATTCAAAGGGGATCCAATGCCTGTCAGCTTGGGATGATATGCTCGACAAGCCACGATGCTTCGCTAGGGATGGCTTGCACCTGTCACCCCTGGGCTTTCGGATATTGGCAAAGGCTCTTGCTACCCCCATAGTGCCTTTTTTAGGCAAGGCTCAAAAGACAAACCCACCTCCATAGGTATCACAAGGGATAAGAAACTAAGAGTAATGCTACTCAATGCCAGAAGTCTAAACCTCAAGATGCATGCACTCCAAACTCTCCTTAGCATGGAGAACATCGATATCTGTGCAGTAACAGAAACCTGGTTCAGGGCTCCCAAGAGCACCCCAGCACTACCAGGTTATACCTCATACCATGCTTTTCGGCCCCAAAACTTGGACCGAACCACAAAAGGAGGGGCAGTATCGATATTCATCAAAGATACCCACACCTCCAGGTTGGTGGCAAAGCACGAAGCATCAGAGACTATCCATTTGCAACTAACAGTGGGTAAAACTGCCTTCCAGTTTATAGCCTGCTACAGACCACCCTCCCAAACCCAGGAACCCCACTCGGCCTTCCTGAGAACACTGGAAAATATGAATGTCTCTCCAAACACCATTATATTGGGCAACTTCAACTACCCAAACATAGACTGGGAGCATTACTCTAGCTCCAACACCCTAGCCCAGAAAACCACAGTGAAAAACTTCTCTAAAGCAAATTTCACACTCCTCAAAACTGAGGTGGAATCCTTCAAAGCCCCCGGGCCTGTGGAAAATACGGCCCAGACCGCAGAATCCTTTATAAATGCATTCTATGAACACCTTCAGGAATGCATGGATCATGCAATCCCAAATAAAACCAAGACCCAATCCTCCAAAGGCAGACATCCTGTCTGGTGGACCCCAGCCGTAAACAAACTATACAATAGAAGGAGGAAGCTACTAAATGATAGAGCAAAATCCCAAAAAGGGAAGGCATCACTGATCAGTATTAGCAAAAAGCTACGGGCACACATAAAATTGTCTAAGGCCAGCTTCGAGAGAAAAATTGCACAGGACACTAAGGATAATCACAAGGCTTTCTTTAGTTATGTTAGGAACCTGGGTGGTAATTCCCAGATATGCTCAGAATTAGTCCAAAATGACAAAAAATACACCAAACCCACAGACATTGCCAACATCCTAGCTGACAGGTTCAGCGCAAACCCCCCCCTCCCCACCAAAAGGGCAAATATCTATCCCAGCAGAGTGCTGCCCCCCTGACATCTCAGATGCTCAGGTAAGAGCCGCCCTCTCCAAAGCAAAAAACACAGCATCAATGGGACCAGACGGTGTCCCGGGCTGCATCCTACATGAACTCCAAGAAGAGCTAAACCCAAATATAAAACTACTGTTCAATCTCAGCCTTACTGCAGGATATGTGCCCAAAGACTGGCGTACAGCAACAGTTGTCCCTCTCCATAAAGGTGGTGCCTCAACGGATCCTGGAAACTATCGCCCCATAAGCCTGACCTCATAAATAAAGATATTGGGGACCTACAAACACTGGATCCTACCCAATTCAGCTTTGTTAAGGGCAGATCCTGCCTCTTAAACCTGGTTGATTTCTTTGAAACAGTCACCAAGGCCATTGACAAGGGGAAGGTGGTCCACACAGCCTACCTGGACCTCGCAAAAGCCTTCGATACAATACCCCACTCGGGCATTATAGATAAGCTCACCAGCTTAAATATAAACCCCTATGTCACTAGATGGATTGCAAATTAAGTCAAGGACAGTACCCACATGGTTAGAATTGCTGGAACAATGTTAGACTCCAAACCAGTTACAAGTGGTGTCCCACAAGGCTCAGTCCTGGGACCTCTCTTGTTTGGTATATATTTCTCGGAGGTACAGGCCAACACGGAAGGACTGTGGCTGACCACGTTCGCAGATGACTGCAAACTGGGCACCATAATCGACTCTCCAGCCGACACAAGCATCCTCCAAAAGGGCCTCATAGAAACAGACAACTGGTGCCAGAGCCATGGCCTCAAGCTAAATGCCAAAAAGTGTATAGTCATCCCCTTTGGCAAAAACAAAGTGCCCACAAATTACCACATAGGTGGCAATCCATTAAGTACGGAAGAAGTAATTAGAGACCTGGGGACCCAAGTTGATAGGCATCTCTCATTTGACAACCACGTGGCCAAAGTGGTTAGAAAAACATTTTATATAGCCCATCTAATCATGAAGGGATTCACATCTAGATCAGGGGACGTCATCGTGCCTCTTTACTCATCCCTCATCAGGCCCATAATTGAGTACAATGCCCCTTTTGGGATGTACCTTACCAGACACCTGCAGCAACTGGAAAGACCCCAAAAGTACCTCACCAAGAAGATCAAAGGGCTCAAACAGATGCCATATGCTGCCCAATTAAAGAAACTCCAGCTCTACTCAGTGGCATGCCGCTTGTTCAGAGGCGATCTGTGCCTGACGTAAAAAGCCATGTCCAACCCGGAATTAATGGACAAGCTGCACCTCAGAAAATCCAAATCCCATCGAGCTACGTGCTCGAGAGACTTGAACCTCAGCACTGAAATAAATAGGACATGCTGGAGGGACAGATTCATAACCCAGAGGCTCCCTTCACTCTGGAATAAAATCCCAGTCCAGGTTAGGAAGAGTCCCTCATTGACACTCTTCAAGAGGAATCTTGATGAGTGGATGGGAGATCGTAGGTTTACCCCGGGTATCACTTCTGTGTCACTGTTAGACAGAGGCACAGTATACTAACCTCGAAAAAGGGCATAGCAAAATAAATTTAAAATGGGTGGCTAAAACCAAACACATTCTGGCTAGGTTTATAAATGCCCTAGGGCAGATAGCCTAGTATGAACCTATGAACCTATGAACTAGTCTACTACTAAACTAACTGGAATTCTACTGAAGAATTATTTTTATAATCAGAACTTAAAATTCCTGTCATATTCAACCGGAAAAGAAAATTTCATTCAGCTTTCAGAATAAGTCACACCAAAACTTCAACTCAAGATTCCTCTCTAAAAAAGGAATTACATTCTTTGCTGACACATATATGGGACTTATCACTGAAAACAGACAAAATTGATAATAAGTTGTTCACTTTCAAAGATAAATGTCCCCAACAACTTGAACAATTACAGGAGATTATTAAGCAGCAAAAGTCACAAATAACAACAATGGAACAATCTCTTAATGACATGGAAATCAGATTAGCTGAAGAAGAGCATCATTCAGAATTTTTATTAAAACAAAACAACTACTTACTGGATAAATTGGATGACCTGGTAAATAGGTCCAGGAGGAACAATCTTCATATTTATGGACTACCGGAGAAAGCAGAAGGTGACAATATTATTAATTTTCTTACCACTTGGATACCATCGACAGTTAAACTACCTGAATCACTGTCTTATGGTATTGAATGAGTAGGTTGTTAACAACAAATGAAACAACAACTTCAACAAAATCTAGACCAGGATCCATTATTATGAAGATGTTTTCCTCTCAGGATAAAGAATTGATACTAAAAACAGCCTGGACTAATTCCCCAATAAAATACCAAGGTTCAGTAATCAGATTTGATAACAATTATTCCTCAACTGTAGTAGCAAAAAGAAGAGAATTTTATCCAATCATAAAAACACCGAAGTAAAAACAACTTAAAACACATCTACTATATCCAGCAGGACTGAACATCTTCCTTCCAGAGGGCATCAAAATATTTGATTCCCTAGAAGCTGCAACAAAATACCTGCTTAACAAAAACATAATGGAACAAGTAGAAGTTATGGATTGGACTAACAGTACAGGTAAGAGAAATGCTGAAAAAAAAAGAATGGAAAGTAGTTGAATAGAAAAAGAAAAAAAAACTGAAGGCCAAATAACTACTAATTTTCATATGTTTACTTTGTCATCAAACCTCTACCTATTACTCTTCACTGAATACAGGTACATACTTTTTTGTTTTTTGTTCAAACCTACATAATATATATTTCATAAATATTAGTAAATAATTCATTTTTATGCAAGATTTATTTTACTCACTATAAAAAAGTGAAATTTTTGTGTTATCAGTAAATCAAAAACAAACTACAGAAATATGTCATACTTAAAGTCATCTCCAACTTAATTTAGTATGTCTATATTGCTATTAACTAAATTAATAAGAAAAATAACGGCTAAAAATATGGAACGTTGTTTAGAAATATAAAATACTGTTATTATCAAACAATGACTCCCACACATTTATGCAATATCAGATAATATAAATACATACAAGCTTTAACTGAAATGAGCCTCTTAAACAAACATCTATTAATGATTTTCCTGTTGGTTCAGTTACATATGCAAAATGTACTAATGCTTGTTTAAAAAAAATAAAAAGAAAAGGGGGATTTTCTTTGGGATATTCACTGATGTGGTTATTTGGGAGCATTTTTGAATTGTAGGACTATTCAGGGTGTGTGTGTTGCTGTAGACAGGATTGTTTTTCTTTTACATAGATATATAGTATGCCTTCATTTTTGTTTTTTTCTTTCTCCATCTTTGTTTTTTTACCTCTGCCCTAGTGTTCTAGTGTAAAAAAAGCATACAGAACTTTTCCCACCTCTCCCTAGTTTGAATCATACCCATTTTGTTTTATATCTCTTGTGCTTATGCTACCTTCATTCCCGCCGAGTTCATGAGACAAGTAGAGGCATTATAGAAAATTCCCACACTTAGATTAATCCACAAGAGGTTACTTTAAGCTCTCCATCTTGCACTAAACTGTCGCAACAGTGATGATGTCATCAACAAGCTTGCAAACATGCAAAGGGCCCATTTTTCAGCTTCTCTTCAGAAATAAACGGGATAAACAGGAATAATACTTCCTATCAGCTTTTCATCATTAAAGTGATCCACTGCTGCATTAGTGGTAAGTGAAAAGATGATGAATACTTTTTATTTTATAATGGCAGAGAGATTGGGGGGGATAAAGGTGATTTGTATTTAAAGAACCACTACGCTTTTAAAGTGCTGTATCATTAGCATGTTATCAGTATAACATGCTACAAATAAATAAGGACACAGCATGCATTAACTAAGTAAACAGTGAGTTAAAAAGACAGAACAACTGCCTTTAGACCTCTCCTTTTAAGGTTGAGACTATACTCACTTTAAAATAAATAGTACAGTAAATGAATGGAAGGTCAAAACATCCCAGGTTAATCATGTGAGTATAAATGAATGTACTAACCATTGATTCCCTTCTGTTACTCCACAATTATAAAGGAGACAAGTAGAATGTTTTAACTTTATTGGTTTTATCTATAACTTAGGGTATCGATATAATACTGTGCTTTAAATCCACAATTAGCATTTCCCCAACACACGACCAAGTAAAAACAAAAAAGGTCATGCTAGTAGCTCCAATATTCCCTTAAGCAATGAGGCTCAAAAGAAGTTAATTTCACACAAAAAAATCTAAAAACTGATGAAGTATATGGCAAAGTAGATGAAAGCGCTCAATCTTGCGGTTAATAAAAAAAGTTTTTATATTTTCTTTTTGTGTGAAATGGACTTCTTTTGAGCCTCATTGCTTAAGGGAATACTGGAACTACTAGTGTGACCTTTTTTGTGTTTTTACATAATACTGTGCTTTATCATCTCTTATATTTCATTATATAAATATTATTCTAGCCTTTTGTCATGTGATTTGTTTAATCCCTTTGATTATCCTTTCACTATTGACATGTATTTATATACAATTTAGAGACATTTCATAGAGGTATTTTATAAAAGGAATATTCATTTTCATATGGAAAATAGAACTGCAGTTAACATTTAGTGTTTTGGGTGCAATATAAAAATTCGTAAACACTGGAGAACAATGTGCATTTCAAGTTTACTTATTTTTTCAAACTTAGCAAACAGTTTGAAAGTCACATAAACTAACTAAACTCCTTATAAACAGCAGTTCAAAGATAAAATGTCCATGAAATCTAAAGTATTATATTGCTCACAGGCATTAATGTCATAGAACTATAAGAAAATGATAAAGAATGAAGTATTTGCAATTATGAAGGTTTTAAAGAAGAAGATATTGAACTATCATTTTAAAGGTCTTACTGCAAATTGGAGGAGACAAAATGCAGCAGTATTTCATTTAAAGAGTATAACAATTAAAAATGTATATGTTAATATCCTTAATGTAGTAGTTATTGCTTATAGTTCTTAAATGTCAAATCTATGATGCCTCCTTGAGACTTTAAATCCAGAAGTATAAATACTTTTTCGTTGATTAAACAAAATATAAAACTTTTATTTTATTTCTCAAAAACTAAGGTAAAAAGAGCAGGCCTGGTTCTAGACCTCAGAAGTAGCACCCTTATACATTCATAGCTTATTAGTTAAATATATTTTGTTTTAAATATCTATTTACTTATTTCACTTGACCTCTGTTGGCTGGATTTGTCCTACTGAACTAGTAGCTACTTTTCACGGGAGATCTGCATTGGTTTTTATACTTCCAAAAAGAATTTAAACGTCTCAGTAGAAATTGATGAATGGAAGACATGATTTAACTCTATGAAATATCCTTATTGTTGAGATATAAAGAAAATTTACAAGTTAACCTAGTAATATGGATGTGCTTACTAAATTATATTACCATGTTTCTCTTATTACATTCCTGCATTGAAAGAGAATTGGAAATTTCTCAGATATATCTACAATATAATTCTGAATATAAAGCATTATAAGAAGAGGCTATCCTTCTTTTGCAGAATGCTAAAAAGTATATCAACCTTAACATTTTGTTACACATTGTAATACTGATTATAAACAGTAAATCTGAGAACACATCAACCTCTTCACATTATACTAGCTTATATTTTAAGCTTAAACTCAAAATATCACAAAGTACTGCTGTGTTTACTTATTTATAAGTCATGACATAGAAATTAATTATCATTCACATACCATGAAAAGCTGAAGTTTTTACTTTCTAATGTCATCATCTTTTAAACATGCATATACTTTAGGTAGAGAGACTAATTCTGTACATAGAAGATATAGGTAGAGGAATTGTCTGCATGACTTTTTCACTCAGACAAGGGGTTTTAGACCTCATTGAGATAACTGGTTGCATTATTCACTGTTATAGTTTTATAAATATGTTTGAATTTGTTTTTTGGGTGTCCAACAGAAATGAATGCATCTTACATATATGTGAAAGATCAACAAGTTTTCTCCATAACTTATATTTCATTATACATTTTACCTTTGCAATTTTAAGTAATTTGGCATACATAAGCATAATATGAACTATCTATCTATTAATGCTAATGGTTTAAATAATAATATCAAAAGGGGAAGTTCATTTAAGTATTTGAACTTACATAATCCGCAATTGGTATTCCTTCAAGAAACTCATCTTACAAGTAATGATTTAAATATATTAAACTTCAACAACTATACAATACTGGCAAGTTTGCTATTTAAAATTAAGAAAAGAGGAGTAATTATTCTAGCTAGAAATTCAACCCTCACTCCCAAAATAATTTCAACATATCAGGATTCCTCAGGAATGTTCTGTCTAATAACCCTAGAAATTAATAGAAAGATTTACACTTTAGTTAATTTATACTGGATTACAGGGGGTTGGGATTAAAACAGTTAATACCAACTTTGAAGATATTATTCATCATGCTAAGGGAAATCTAATAATGGCAGGGGATTTTAATTGTATTATAGATGACAATGACTCTAACTCAATATGTAAAAGAAAAAAATCTCCCACGTCCAGAGCCTTCTTGAGATTTATTGATACAGTAATAATTAAAGATATAAACCATTTTGCTGATCTGAGGTCATTATTTTTCACTTTCTACTGCCATCGACATAAATCTCACTCTTGTATTGATAGATTCTATGTTTCAAATGATCTAATAACAAAATTAAGTGGGGCTAAGGTAATAGCATGCCCATTATCAGATCATAACATGTTATTTTTGGAAATGGAAGCTGAACCATATAGTTCCCTGCCTATTACCAGAATGTGATCATATTAACAAATTTAAAAAAGTTTAAAGAATTCTATTTAAATGAAATAAAGACCTTTCTGAAAATAAATAACACAGAAGATATATTAGAAATATATATACAACGTATTAAAATCTTATATTTATGGTAAAACACTAACTTGGTTCATTAATAAGAAAAAGTCATGGAATAAAGACACACTTGAACTACAAACTAAACTTGACAAACTCAAACTAGAAATTCAAAAAGGCAACACAAATCTAATTCCAGAACCATCACAAATTAATAGTAAATATACTGAAATATTGCACCATAAAACTATCACAAATCTTGATAAAATTAAACTAAACTCATATTCCATGAATCCTGAAAACCAAAGACAACTGGCAAATAGAACAAAAAATATTAAATCTAGACAGATAAAAGAACTATACAACACTCATACAAAAATGAAAGTAACTGACCTTAATAACATATTAAAAATTGTTAGACTTCATTACCATAAACTTGATTCAACAAACCTCACTACTCCTTCAACAAATGAAATAAAATCCCTTCTAAACAAAAATATTTCTGATAAGTTATCCCAGCAGCAAATAGACATTATAAATAAACCAGTAACTATGAATGAATTAATATCCCAAATCATTAAACTAAAAATAAACAAAGATCCAGGTCCAGATAACATTCTACCTGAAATGTATAGATTACTGTCAAGTCAGTCATTTTCTTTACTACTAAAAAGTATACCACACATCCAAAGAAGAATTATTAACACCCCCATCCTGGAGATATTCATTAATTTTCCCAATAATAAAACCTGGCAAGGATGAAAAATTTTGTACACCATAAATTTAGATTATAAGATGAGTATGGCAATTTTTGCAAATAGAATCAAACATGTTCTTCCCTTACTAGTACATGAAGACCAAACAGGATTTATAAAAGAAAGAAATATATATGATAACATCAAAAGAATAATAACTTTAATATATCTTGCCTAACACAGAGACATAGACTTAACTTTAGTCTCACTGGACATTAATAGTACTTTTGATACTGTAAATTGGAAATATTTACATCTAGTATTAGAAGAATACAAATTTCCTAATGTATTTATAAAACTAATTATATCATTGTATGAAAACTCTTTTAGCATATCTCAAATTAGGATCCCACAGATCAGGCCCCATTACAATTAAGAAAGGAACTAAGCAAGGTTGTCCATTGTAACCTTTACTATTTGCTTTACTGATAGACCATTTTGCAAAAAATATTAGATAACAAGACACCATTCAGGGCATAGAAATTTCCAAAATGTTAAACCTGAAGCTTCAGTTGTTTGCAAACATCCTGCTAACTCTTTTCAAAGCAAACCATTGCTTACAGGCATTATTTGATTCCATGACTAATTTTCAAAAAGTTTCTCGTTTGTTATTTAATGAAAATAAAACTAAGACATTGCCTCTGAGTTCCAAGAAAACTAAAAAAAAACTCGATAAAAAATTCTCAAAATAATTTGTTAATGAGGGTAAACTCCATCACCTAGGGGTTCACTTAACATAAGAGCTAAATGACATGACTCTATTTAATTATAATAAAATAGTTAAAATAGAAGCAATGATAACTAACTGGAGCAAATATTTGTATACAATGAAGGATAGACTATACCTGACTAAATCAGTTATATTTCCCAAAATATTATATCTTATTCAAGATTTGTCACTACCACTACTCAAACATATAATACAAAAATATAATAAAATGATGTCAAAATTTCTATGGCACCCAAATAAACCTCAAATTGCACTAAATAACGACTTACCAAATTGGAAAGATGGAGGAAGTAACCTTCCAGACATTGGGACATATGCCTTATCTGCTGTTATTAAAAACATTACCCTATGGCTAAATCCATTATATTCCTCTATATGGACATTATTACATGAGTAGATATGTCAAGATATCATGCAAAATCATATACATGATCATTTAATCTTTTTACCAAATATCTTCTATTGGACATTGAAAATATATATATTAGAAAATAAAAGCTTTAAAGCTCCATCACATTTTATAAACCATGCACTATCCGTATTTAAAAAGGTTTGTAAACACTAATCCTACTATTAAATATGGGAGATTCTTAATTTTTCCATTAACGTATGCCTCCAATAATTTAGAAACTATCAAACAAATAAGATGGAAATTTTAAAACAAGGAAAACTACTGTTCTGGCTCAATTAATAAAAATGGGTAAGGACCCATCCACTACCTATCTCATGGATAAATATAATATAAGTAATGACTTCTGGCTAACACTGAGACAATTCATATTAAATAAAATAGAAGTAATGCAAATTTCAGTCAGACAAAACATACCTAAATGTATTGAATATTTTATATTCATAACAAACCAACCTTACCAGTGGAGTGGATACTTGTCTAACATGGATTCACTATGTAATTTCAAATTACTGAAATCCTGAATTTCAGTATTTCAAAATTACATAGCCGAACACACAAAACAACGAAACCCTAAAACCGCAAAATTCAAAATCCCAATGGTACATTACAGATACAGCACACACAAACACATGCAAACAACTCCCTCCCCAACTCAAACATAATATCCTACACTACAGATAAGTAGGGGGCAAGCCACCCTGCACCCTCCACATGCCCCCTACTTATATATACTAACTCCGAGATTGCATAATCAGACACACACACAGGTAACTCACTCCCACACATTGTACACACCCTCGCACGCACATATCACAGTCAAAACACACACTGACATACACTAAAGCCCATAACCAACACACATACACATACATACATACATACCCAAACTCACATCTTACCATTCACACACCACAACACCAGAAGCACTAATTCAAAATCTCCATAATTTCGCGCTTCTGGTATTCCGGGATTTCAAGACATCGCTGTTATAATTTCGAAATACTGAAATTCGTGATTTCAGTATTTCAAAATTAAATAGATAACCCGTCTAACATTTATAAAATTAACAAAAACATGAAGCTATATCACAAAAATACTTATGGGAATAACTTCCTATTGGTAAACAGACATCCCTCAGAAGAAAATGAGAAAAAATCTATTCTAATGTTTTTGAAACACACCACGCTATCACTTCATTGGAAATGTACTCATGGAGATTCTTACATAGAAGTTTTATCACTCCTCATAAGATAGCACTAATGTTTGATAGTGAAGATATTTGTTGGAGATGTGAAAGAAAATTAATAGCAATCTGGGGACATGTTTTTTATGATTGTATTAAATTAGAAACTTATTGGAGTAATGTAAATTATTTTTTCAGACTATATTTAATGACAATTTCAATCTATCAAAATAAATGGTTTTGTTTAACTCCCCTACACTAAAATGTGTTCCAAAGGAAAAGACAATGGGAGGGATTCAGTAATCCTCCGTGTAAGACTGGAAACAGCAGCCTAAGAGTATGACGTCAGCGTGCCATGCATATCCATGAGGGCATGCTGACCCAACTCCAAGGCTAACACGGAGCATGTAGGAGTGCAAGGGGCATGTCAAACTGCCGAGCAGTCCAAATATTCACGCCCCTGCAAGTGCCTAAATCTGCAAATGTCAGCAGATATGAGCGAGTCCGCTCAAATGTGTATATCCCCAACACTACACTCCCCCACATTCAAAACCCCTGTACAAATGAAATAAAATGTAAAACAATTTTTTTTTATTATTCCCGATATAGCTGGCCATATTTGCGCGTGTGTGCATGGATGTGCCCATTGCTTAACTACAGTTAGCAGTTTAGACAAATTAAGCCAAATAGCAATAGCATAGTGTTAGAGCCTTTGCACAAAGAGGAGGCATTCCCGGTTCGATTCCCACCACTCCCCTTTCCATTTTCTGTAGGAAATCTGTGCATAAAATAATTCCTGACATTTACCTTTTAAATTTTATTAAAATGCATTGAAATGGCCTATGTAGTAGTGAACAATATTTTAAATATATATAACAGAAGGTGAAATGGTCATGCATACTAATGAATGCATAAGTAACCTATCTTAAGCAATGTGAAGCACTGCTAAGCAACATTTACCAGTATTAAGCACATTTAAAAATAATTGCCCATAGCTAAGCACTGCTTTAACTAGCGCAATGGCTTTGTTCATAGCTGCGCATTGTGCCAACTAGAGCAAACAAAACATGTTTGCGCGAAGCTGCGCACTGCACTAACTAGCGCAATGTCGGGCAATGTCAGGAAATGTAGAGCAACATAGAGCAACATTGGGCAAAGTTGAGCAAAGTCGGCTAAGCATAGCCACACCTCCTAGCCAGTCGGGCTAGTAGTAAAATAAAAAGCAATGACAGGCCTCAAACCCAAGATACTGTGCAATATAATCACATTACTGAACCACTAAGCCATGACAGCTTTTGGTGTTCATGCAGTGTCAACATACATATACATATTAATGAAAGTTTACTCAGTGTTAAGCAGGTGTGCACTCAGCTGAGAATTTTCAAAACTGGCCAATCACAAATAAGTGCGGGAAATGAGGCATATTTAAACACCATAGGCAGGGATAATCGCCATAACTGGTTGTAGCTCCCATCTGCATTCAGAATGGCCGGTGTTGGAGAGGGTTCTCATTTTCGAGTACAACAGTGGTGCATTGAGGAGTCAAAAGTGATGGCTTAGCTCCTCATCCATCATCATGATGCAAGACTCCTGCAGGGCCAGTTCCAAGACACTGAGTAGAAAGCGGAAGCCTGGAACCTTCTAGCACATGATCTCACCAGTGCCACAGGCGTCCCTCGGACTGGAGAGCAGATTAGCCACCACTATGCAGACCTGAAGGGATGGAAGCAGGACCAACTGAACCAATGGATACAGGAGGCCTGTGAGAATGACAATGCCCCACTACTGAGTAGGTAGCCATGGAATGGAGTATGTAAGAATTGCTATTGTAGTCTATATAATGGACAGGTATGTCTCAATATCGCTACATTTACTTCACAGCTGCAGGTGTTCGTGCTGCGAATCAGAAAGCCTATGCAGCTAGGCTACTAAGGCTGCGACATCAGGCAGGTTAGTAATTATTCTGCATGTATTGTTATATAAAATAAGTGATAGAGCCTGAAAAAGAGCGTCATAGCCCAATAATAAAGGCATAATAAGTCCTGAATAATTTATCTGCATGTACTGTTATGTAAAATAAGTGAGAGAGCCTGAAAAAGAGTGTTGTAACCCATTAATAAAGGTATAATACGTCTTGAATACATCTTCTGCATGCACTATAATATCAAATAAATGAGCGAGCCTCTAGAAAAGTGTGTAACGTAATTAATAAAGGTATAATTCCTGGAGTGTGTCTGAGTCACTTACTTCGAAATGTTGCTGTACTCTTGCATTATATAAATAGTACTGTTGTATTAAGCGCTGTCAACCCGTACTTAGCCAGGCCCATATAAAGTGGATGAAGGGAGTGCCAGTAGCTGTGAAGCATATATACAGTCCTCAACTGGTGGTTAATGGCTGGCATGCATAGGTAAATCTGGCACATGGGTAGCTTGTTAATGTGTTCCCCTGAAATGTCAGTGTGCTGCTAGAAATATAGGGGGCTGTAGAAATATAACTGATAATGTCACCTGAACACATCCAGATATGTAGATATATAAAAATAAATAAAATATATAAATACGTAGCAGTAACATCTGCATCCTGGACAGTTTGTATGTCAGATACAGGTCAGGTATATAAGAAACTAGCCAAACCCATTTCACAACTTAATGCACATTGCCTAGTGTAATAATACATGTAGGGGATATATACCTGCAGTCAACAGGAATGTAGTGTAATCTATAAGTATATATACGATGTTAATGGAGGTATCTTTTTACACCCTACTCTATGTGCATAAACAATACAATTCCACACCTCAATGGGTATGTCTAATCTCAAAACATTTGTTGGGACATATGTCCTATTGTTTTAGAAATATCTGCATTTACTTTGATGCATGTGCCCGGTTCAAACACCACAGTCTTGGTGGCCTGTTGCCAACAATCAATCCTGCATGCTTTTGGAATGTCCACTGTTGTTCTATATATGCATGTGTTATGCTTGCTGTTCAACTGTTGGAACTCTGGTGTGTTGGGTTAATGGGAATATTACTGCACGTTGTTACAACTAATTTGGAATGTTGTTGGCTGTTACCAACCCATATTGTCATTAAATCCTCCTAAACATAGAACATATGGGAAGCTCCGGTCCCAGCGGCCACACCTGTCCCACCTCAGCTGGTGATGGCACCTGGCACCAGCAGGTCCGGTGCCCAGCCTGGGACCTCCTCCTCCGTTGGCTCTGTGCCACCTTTGGGTGGAAGCACTGCAGGGAATGAGGATTGTCCCCCCCCCCTGTGCAAGCGTGGCAGGAGGAGGGCCACCTATCACCCTCCGAAAGGTTCAGGCTGTGGTGCGTAGGGAGATCCAGCGTTCAGTTGCTGATCCTCTACGCCAGCCCGAGGCAAGAGTGGCAAGACTCACGGGTGAGCTTGCCCCTCCTAAACAGCCCCCAGTACAGCAACCCTCTGGGCTGTGATTGTGCAGTGGTGACTGCCCATGGGTGGGGATCTCAGTTCCAGTGTTACCATCTGTAGGCTCATGGGCTTGCAATTTCCAAACATCCTTCCTCGTCAATGGTGTTCACCCACCCCATGTGTCATATTCTGCCCCTGTATGCATCTTGTTTGTCTTGTCTGTGTACCTCCCCAACCTACCTCCCCAACTATACCTACTTCCCCTACCCCATATTCCACTCTCACCTGAAAAAAAATGGGCAATCTGCTCCCACAAAAAAATTATGCTCCATAGATAGCTGCCCATTTTGCACACATGTCCGCTGGACACATAAACTGAAATTTAATTGGCAGTACAACATACTTTGTTGTCCTGTTAGAAAAATATGTATTTGAATATATGTGAAGTGCTAGTTTAAAAAGCAAAGTAGTATGCAATGCATTTTATTCTATTAATGATATAACAAAAATGATTAATTCATGTGTAAATGCAAGAAGTTTTGAAACTGCAGTGTGGCTTGTAGCAAGTTGACCTCTGACCCTGGCAGCTGCTAGCTTAGCACATTTTAATGTTTATACTTTTCACAAGGGATTATCTGCTGGGTCAGGAAATTAAATATGTGAAATAATGAAATCTTCTGCACTTTCCTGCTGGAATGATTTGGCCTTGTGTATGTGTTACTAGATAACATGCAGCTGTTGGGAAAGTGTTACAGGGAACAAAGAAATGTATTGGAAGACTGAATCTGCTATTGTATTCGGACTAGGTTGAAACCTTGAAGAAGTAACTTTACAGAAAGACATTATGTCTGACCAGGTGGTAAGCAAGGCCGTATTGTTACCAGAGGAAAACTTTTTTTAATATACAGCATCAGCAGTATTTTATGAATAGAGGACTGTAAGCTAAAGTGATGTAGATGCCCTGTGACATACCACGTCAGTAAGGTGGGCACAACTTGAATGTTAAGACTATAAAAATTGTATACTTCCTGTTTCATGTTAGACAAAATTCTGTACTTGTACGTTTTTTGCCTCCTGGTGTACACTAGTAAACTTTTGAACCTGAACCTCCTGTGTATTGATCTCTTAATTTTATTTAACAGTTTGGACCTTCAGACCGGAAATCCCTCGGACAGCTGCAGATCAAAGTCTACCGGTGGTCGAATACTGCGCAGGAGAAGTTACCGAAACGGTTCTTCTTGGGTGAAAAGACCTCCGACTGAATTGTCGTTTAAAGAGGCTGGACACTTTCTGATTTGTGGCCGAAGAGCGGATCCTGGACGACTCAATACCAGAGGCTCAGGTAGGAAGATTTTGCCTTTTTTTTCTGTTTTAGATCAGGGACTAGGTTACAGTAAATATTGTTGTCAAGATTTGTTATGCAGATCAGGGACAAAGGGAATTACTGTATATTTGGTCATAGATCAGGGTAACAGAATAAGGGAGGCAGTTATTCTAGATAAACTGTGAAAGGGAACTGAAATTTTGATATCACGTGATAAGAAGTTTTACATAACATTTTCTTCTACCATGGGAAATCATTGCACAAAAACATCGCGAGATCCGCCCCTAACCGAAGACGCAAAATATATGCAATCACAACGTTCTGATAATGTTAGGTATTATACGAAATGGGTTAACAAATATGAATTTGATGGTAAATTAGATAAAACTTCACTGGTTAAACTCCTTAAGCAACTTAAATCTGATGTGGGAGGTCAGGCAAAAAAGCAACGCCAATTAGGCATTCCTCAGGCACACAGGTGGATTGAGGAAGCAAACCGTAGGGAACAGAAGACTAAAAATTCAAAAACATTATTTTTAGACAAAGAAGATAATAACATAGTAATAGCAACAGCTCCTCCTCCCCTGCCCCCTCCGTTGCCTTTTTCAGGATATGAAGCGAGTGGACAGGCTGGTCCACCTCCGCGTTATCCTGAAGTCTCAGCGAGACCACAACCATTTGTTAGAGATCCTATTGAAACTAGGTCCCGAGCACGTAAAATACATGGGAACGCAGAATCGTATCAAATAGAGAGAAACCTACAGGATGAGAGTGAGGAAGAAATATGTCCACTTATAGAGGTCCTAAATCCTCAGGCAGGGCAGGACCCCACACTCTTGGTATACAGACCATGGACACCAGAGGATATCCGGAAAGCTACTGAGGGAATCCCCCATCCGAAAGTTAATTTTACAAAATTTTTAGAAGATTTGCAAGGTATAAGGTTGAGTTACCACTTGAATGGGGAAGAAGTAGAAAAAGTAGTAAGACAAATTATAGGTCCAGATTGGCACATGATTTGTGGCACCTGGAATCCTCGTAATGCAGAGCTTAAACCACTCCCACATAGTGACGCAGAGCTAGACAACAGAGTAAAAGGGCTTACAGACCGAATCTCTGAGAAATGGAAACCTAGAGCAGACTGGACTTGCATTAACCAATGCATACAACAGGAAAATGAGACAATAGATGGGTACTATGCTAGATTATTGGAATGTTTTAATAATCATAGCGGAATGACAGTTCCTGAAAATCAAGTGAATGATTCCCCATATGAACAACAATTGAAAAATGCATTTTTAAAAGGTTGCATTGCACCTATCAGTAGCTTCATTACGAAGCACATGATAGACCATCGAACAGGTAGGCTACAAGCCTTACTTGAATATGCTATACATGCTGAAAGACATTTTAATAGCAAAAAGAAAAAGAAGGCGCAAGTCTTCACTGCTGAAGACGGAGCTGAAGTATTTGTGTTACAGTCAGGTAAAAAGGGAAAGAAAAATGCCCAGGGAAATAAACAGTCTGACAAATGGTCAGAAGATTTTGAAGAAAGAAAAAAGAGAGGTGAATGCTTTAAGTGCGGGAAGAAGGGACATCTATCAAGGGATTCTAAACAGAGCAAAAAGGTAATCACAGAAGATAAGGGAGATGAGGACTGACTATATGATAGTGAAGATACATCATGCAGAAGTCAAAAATCATCAGGAGAAGGTAATAAACAGAAAACAAATGTAAATGTGATAGAAGGAATAGAGGAAGTGCAAGTAGATATGGAGGATGAAGAAAGTGAAATTTTGGATTTAGCATTATTGAGCCTAGAGCTCTACTTAACAGATACGAAACCGGAAGTTACACTTCTGGTGGAGGGGAGGGAAGTCAAATTCCTGTGTGACTCATGAGCGTCACGGACCCTGATACACCCCTCCCAGTTACCAGAACATTCTGAATCACCTGATTATATATTAGTGAAAGCTGCAAATGGACAGCTATACAGGGAACCAATCTCCCATGATATAGCAATAACTGATCCTGTTTCAGGAATGACCCAAAGAAGTAAGATTGTTGTTTCTGCAAAGTGTCCAGTGAACCTATTGGGTAGGGACCTTATGCAGATATCTCGCATAGCAGTAGTTCCAACTGTACAGGGTATGGAGGCACAGAGACAAATGGATACTTTTGTGGTGCGATCCGAGGGTGAAACTTTTTATTGATACAGCCAGGACCTAGTTACAACTGGTCCATGGGCAGTAACCGAGGAACTGATGAACGTAGCCATCAGTAAAGCCCCCTTCCTTGACACTGATCGACAGCATTTGTTACACTGTACTCTATACTACTGTAATACGCCAGGACCTGATAGAGAGTATGAGCAGGAATTGTTCAGAAATCATGCAACTAGATTAGTATTACGTACTTTGTATTGGGATATTGAGGGGAACAGTGTAGTTAGCTGTTCATTACCTCAAGAATTCCTTGCATTATATAGGTCAAATCGATTGCCACATGTCAGCTTGATGAAGAATAAAAACGTAAAATGGGCAGACTTAGGAGAGAAGGTAACAAGATGGGAGAAACAGACTGACTTAGAATTGTCAGAACAGGGAATACAGAAACAAAAGTTGAATTGGTTGACGCAGACACACCCGGCTGTACACTTGCAATCTAGCGAGGTCAGCTGATTAGCATTTTTATTAGAAGAAGAAGAGAAAGCTTTATGTGAGATACCAACAACTCTTTGGTCAACAGGCAAGTCAGATGTAGGACTTATTCGAACAGCAGGACCAGTTATAATTACACCAAAGTCAGCATTTAGACCACAGAAAAGACAATACCCTTTGAGAAAAGATGCAGAAATAGGAATCAAGCCTATAATAGCAGCATTACTCAAAGAAGGAGTACTGGTAGAATCTCCTGATTCACCATGTAATACACCCCTATTTCCTGTTAAAAAAGCAAATGGGGAATGGCGGATGGTTCAAGATTTACAAGCTGTAAACAATGCAGTGATACCCAGAGCACCCACGGTGCCTGACCCACATACTTTGTTAAATGACTTAAAACCGCAACAAAATATTTCTCTGTGGTAGATATCAGTAATGCTTTCTTTTCAATACCTATACATCCTGATAGTCAATACTGGTTTGCATTTACATTTCAGGGTAAAAGGTATACCTATACTCGACTACCACAGGTATATTGTGAGAGCCCAACAATATTTGCACAAGAAATGGCTAGCAACCTGGAAGGGTTTACCCCACCAGGAGGTAGTCAAATTCTACTTTACGGAGATGACATCTTGCTAGCAGCCCCCACCCAGCAGCAATGCAGAGAGGATACTGTAGCGCTATTGAAATTCTTAGCAACACAAGGACAGAAAGTGAACAAAAATAAGTTACAACTCTGGAAAAAGCAAGTTAGATATCTAGGATATGTGATATCCAATGAAGGTAGGATATTAGACAAGGATAGAAAGACAGCAATTTTGCAAGCACCCAAACCAGCAACCAATAAGGAAATTATGTCCTTCTTGGGGACAACTAATTTTTGTCGGAGTTGGATACCGAACTATGCTTTGGAATCTGCTCTACTGACTGACTTGATATATAAAACACCAATAGCAGCACAAGATTTATTACAATGGACACCCGAAGCGGAAACGGCTTTCTGCAGGTTGAAGCAGTTGATAGCTTCTTCATTAGTTTTAGGACTCCCAAATTATCACAAACAGTTCTTTCAGACCGTGGATTGCAAGCAAGGATATATGACGTCAGTAATGACGCAACAACATGGGGATAAGCAAAGCCCCATAGCCTATTATTCATCACAGTTAGACCCAGTGGTGCGATCTTTGCCTCACTGTGTACAAGCAGTAGTTGCAGCTGAAATGGCAGTACAGGCCTCGGCCTTAGTGGTATTATTCCACCCTCTCACATTGAGAGTGCCTCATGCAGTCGCAATAATTTTACTGCAAGAAAAAGTAGCATATCTCTCTCCTGCTAGACATCTTTCATGTATGACTATACTGCTGAGCTAACCTCATATGACAATTGAACAATGTACGACATTAAATCCATCAACATTACTCCCAACCCCTCCGGATGGCACACCGCATAGCTGCCTGCGGGAAATTGAACAGTTAGCCTTGCCTAGACAAGACCTTACAGATATGCCCTTAGATGATGGCGAGGTGACATATTACGTGGACGGCTCATGCAGAAGGGGCCCTACAGGAATGAATCTAGTGGGGTATGCAGTAGTTACAGACACTGAAATTTTAGAAGCCCAACCCTTACCACATAACTTGTCTGCACAAGCAGCAGAATTGATAGCTTTAACACGAGCATGTACTTTAGCAAAAGACAAATGTGTAAACATATATACTGATAGTCAGTATGCTTTCTCTACAGTACATGTATTTGTGCAACAATGAATCTATTCAGTTACCTACTAAAGTAGCTATTTGCAAATGTGTAGCTCATACAAAACAACAGGATAAGATTTTGAAAGGCAATGCAAGAGCTGATGCAGCTGCAAAGCAAGCGGCCTCAGACTCAGAAACTTTACTTTTGAATGAGGAATTACAACCCTCTGAGATTTTAGATTTAGACATGTTGAAAACAATGCAGACGCTTACTACAAAAGCAGAAAAACAAAAATGGGAAAAACAAGGCACAATTCTTGAAAATGGACTGTAATTTCCAAAGAGAAAAAAATGATATTGCTGTCTAATTTATTTAGATATGCAGCTTTGTTGAGCCATGGTCAGTGCCATGTCTCAACAGGGGGGATGGTACAGTTAGTAAACCGAATATTCCAAACATACGGATTCATAAACTACACAAAAAAATGTTGTGCAGCTTGTCATACTTGTAACAAGCACCATGCACAAGGGGCATTTAAACCTAAGCAAGGAAGTTTTCCTATACCACCGTATCCGTTCCTTACTATCTGTATGGATTTCATAGAATTGAATAAGTGCAAAGGGAAAAAATATTGTCTAGTCATTGTAGATATGTTTTCTAAATGGGTAGAAGCTTTTCCAACCAAAAATCCGGATGCAGCAACAGTGGCGAAAGCCCTGATAAAAGAAGTAATCCCTAGGTTTGGCATTCCGGAGAGGATTTATAGTGACAATGGCACACATTTCATTAATCAGACAATCCAACAACTTGGGAGATTTTTTGGAATCTCCTTGAAAAACCATTGTGCCTACCACCCACAGTCAGCAGGACTGGTGGAAAGGTACAATGGAACCCTTAAAAATAAACTTAGGAAGTTAGTTGATGAAACTCAGAAGAATTGGATATACTGTTTGCCTTTAGCGCTGCTGAGTATGAGAACGGTTCCGAATGTGAAGGGTTTGACTCCCTTCGAAATGATTTTTGGGAGAGCATATTATGTGCCCCAGTGGAAAGCTCTCATGCCTGCAGAGCAAGAGGCTGACAGTTCATTAGCTAGTTATATGAGGAAACTGTTAACAAATAAATCTGTTTTGCAGTTTAACTCTTTTTCAGATAAGGAACAGACCAGACCGGTGGAAGCAGTTTTGGCTCCCGGAATGTGGGTGTGGCTAAAAGTGATGAAGAGGAAGAATTGGGCGAGTCCAAAGTGGGAAGGACCGTACCAGGTACTGTTGGCAATGCCTACTGCAGTCAGAGTGGCTGAGAGGACATCCTGGGTCCATTTGACAAACTGCAAACCGGTAAAGAACTTTCAACTTGATAAAAACTTTGTGACTGATATACAACAAGGGCAAAATGGCCAAGAACAAAGCGAATAGAAATGTAGATGAACCCCAGAGATGTTGCATAATCATTTTGTTGAGTATACATTTATTGACTATAATTGTGACAATTTTCCTCTTGTTGTGGATTTTCCTACACTCAACCACACAAGTGAAAGTGGGAAGGCGTGATGAAACATCTATAGACTGGCATCCAAATTTTAACACATACCTATCTATGAAGCGTGTATATGCAGAGACTATGAACATTTCAAATTGCTGGGCTTGTACAGCTACACCAACAGCATATGGAGGACTGATAATGTCCGCTGTCCCTCTGGGGATAAATGAGACTTGGGAGAATTTACTTTTTGATACAGGAACTGTGAGATCACAGGACAAAACAGCTTTATTTTTACCTGTCACACAAAAGGGAATTGTATGTTTTTATAAAAATGATACTCTCCAGGCGGGCTGGAGCAATTGTAAGATAACAATATCCTATCGGTGTTATATTAAGACTAGTAATGGCAATACTTTTTGCAATACTAATTATGACTCATATTTGAACTCAGTGAAAACAACCATGAATGAAATTCGCAAGAATCCTGTTTTATTTAAACAATTGTCAGTTATAGACCAGAAAATGTTTCATGCAGGGTTAATGTGTATTAGTACTAAAGTAGAAAATTGTTATTTTATTTGTGGGAAAAAAGCATATAAATGGCTACCTGAGAATTGGTCCGGCAGTTGTTTTTTGGGTTATCTGGTTCCGGCTATAAGACATACTGCAGAATTACCTTTGGGTAAGACACGAAATGTGAGAGAAGCAGCTCGGAAACCTGAAGGTCCAGTCGAGAAACCTGTAAATCCAGTAGGACGGATCGAAGCTGGCTGGAAAGACCATAATAACGTAAAAGATAAAAGTAAATTGACTCATATGGACTTGAGTGACAGTGTTATATCTTGGGCAGGAATATTCCCAGCATATGGAGCAGTCAAATCGATCTGGGAGCTGAGAAAGCTGTCGAAACATCTCGAAGTAATGAGTAATGAAACTTTCTCTGCCCTAGAACTGGTGACTGATGAACTGAATGCAATGAGAACTGTTGTGCTACAAAATCGAATGGCTCTTGACTTCACCCTAGCGGCTAGAGGTGGTGCGTGCGCGCTTATCAAAGAAGAATGCTGTGCGTACATATCAGACAATAGGCATGAAATTAACAATCACCTAGAGGTAATTCAGCAAGTATCAGCCATGACTGAACCAGGCCCAAACCCACTGACGGACTTTTTCCAGAATCTATTTGAGGGGTGGGGTTTCATCCTAATGAATATTCTGATTGCTATTTGTGTGGGTTTACTCCTAATAGGAGCATGTGTTTGTTGTGGAATTTCCTGCATCAAAAGATTAATCAAAGATTTTATTGATGTATCTGTTACTGAAACTTTGTACCAAGATATTGAGATTGAAAAGTTGATCTCAGACGAAACTTTTTCTGAAGTATAGATCAAATAACTCACCTAGCTGAAAATCCCTAGTGGAAGAGGTTAGGAGACTAAATGACATTATGCATACTTCAAAATAGAATAAAAAGTATTAATAGGAGGGAAAATGTTAGAAAAATATGTATTTGAATATATGTGAAGTGCTAGTTTAAAAGCAAAGTAGTATGTAATGCATTTTATTCTATTAATGATATAACAAAAAGGATGAATTCATGTGTAAATGCAAGAAGTTTTGAAACTGCAGTGTGGCTTGTAGCAAGTTGACCTCTGACCCTGGCAGCTGCTAGCTTAGCAAGTTTTAATGTTTATGCTTTTCACAAGTGATTATCTGCTGGGTCAGGAAATTAAATATGTGAAATAATGAAATATTCTGCTCTTTTCTGCTGGAATGATTTGGCCTTGTGTATGTGTTACTAGATAACACGTAGCTGTTGGGAAAGTGTTACAGGGAACAAAGAAATGTATTGGAAGACTGAATCTGCTATTGTATTTGGACTAGGTTGAAACCATGAAGAAGTAACTTTACAGAAAGACATTATGTCTGACCAGGTGGTAAGCAAGGCCATATTGTTACCAGAGGAAAACATTTTTTAAATATGCAGCATCAGCAGTATTTTATGAATAGAGGACTGTAAGCTAAAGTGATGTAGATGCCCTGTGACATACCACGTCAGTAAGGTGGGCACAACTTGAATGTTAAGACTATAAAAATTGTATACTTCCTTTTTCATGTTAGACAAAATTCTGTACTTGTACGTTTTTTGCCTCCTGGTGTACACTAGTAAACTTTTGAACCTGAACCTCCTGTGTATTGATCTCTTGATTTTATTTAACATGTCCTCACCCATCTCTCAGGGATCGAAGGTTTCAAAATTCCCTCTAAATTCCTAGTATATGCACAGCTGTTGCTGTTAAAGAAATTGGCAGCTATGGACCTTACCTATACCTGTCATGCACATCCCTATCTGTTTTCCCTACTGTCTTACCCTCTTTGTGCCCCTTTTTCACCACTTTCCTATCTCCCCATTTTCTTTTCTTTCAAAGAAATTAGCGCGGGGGTTAGCAGGAGTAAGCACTTTTAAGCAGTAGTTAGCAGGTTTGCGCATGTGCGCATGTGTGCGCTTAGCTAAGTATTGCTAAGCGTCATGCAAACCTGCGCAAATCTGCTTACAACTGCTTAAAACTGTGTTAGTCAACCTGCATGTGAGGGCCATTGTCCTGCTCAGCAGCAAAATAAAACACCATTGTCAGTCTCGAACGCCGGACCTTGGACACACTAAACTGCATGAAGTACCACTAAGCCACATAGCAGGTTATTGCTAAAATATATATATCATGCATCAGAATGAGTGAATGTAAAGGAAAGATAGGAATGCCATAACACAAAACCTGTTCTGTGGAACTTTACCTGCAGTTGTTGTGGAATTGTATTACATGACTGTGATAATAGAACCAGGCATTCTAGCAGTAAATAATGTTACAGCAGCACTTTACAACCCCCACACAGTATCATAGCAGGACAATCCCCGCCCAAACGTACAAAATACCTGTGTGTTCAGGGTCCAGCAAAGATGTAGGTAGGCATACTCAGTACTGGAATTGCCCCGTTTGCATGAGCATCATGTGATAATGTCAACAAAATAAAAAGCACAAACTGTGCAGAAGTGAGTACATTAATATCCACAGTATAGCAGTTCCAAAACAGTTCATGTGCCAAATGAAAACATCTCAATAACTATGTATGTATGGCAGCTAATTGTATAAGTAGAAAATAAACTGCATACTCCCATGTTTCTTGTGTTACTTGTAGGGGTGAGTACAATTCTACACTGTCAGCTGTGTACTGGAAGTGACAACATTCAGGTCTGAGTACAACATTCAAATCACTGGCTATACTCCTAGCATCAGTTAGAAGAAGTATACCAACCTTCTGATTTACACAACGGTGTCCACAACAAACAAGCATGGTCCCCACTTTGGAAATCTCAAAGGGCTAAGCCTACCTGACTTAGCAATTTATAGCATTGGGTTGCTATGACAGTGAGTACTGCAAGTACCACACAACAGGCTGCATGCAGTTGCCAAATGGTGGCTACCAATTGGTACAGAGGCCATCACATGCACATGTGCAGATACCTATAAAAGCAGTCTGTACTTGCTGTCCACACATACAATACTTTCATTGCAGGTACAGAGGGAGAGAGAGAGAGAGAGAGACACAGAGGCAGACAACAGCTGAAGCAGAAATAAAGAAAAAAGATCCAAAGAAAATATATTGAAAGAAAAAGTAATATATTGAAAAAAAATAACAACAAGAATATATTGAAAACAAAATAATATATTGAAAAAAAATATTGAAAAAATATATTGAAAAAAATATATTGAAAAAATATATATTGAAACAAAAAATATATTGAAAAAATATATTGAAATAAAAAATATATTGAAAAAATATATATTGAAATAAAAAATATATTAAAAAAATGTATTGAAAATGAAATAATATATTGAAAAAAAGTATATTGAAAAACAAATATACCTTGAAAAATAAATTGAAGATATACAACAACAACAACGAACACATACAAAGGAAAGGTATGTAACAGCTATGTATTTACTGGCATGTAGTATATGTTTACGAAGAGTGCATAGTTTGAATCATCCATATGTGGCAGCAGTACGTATCAATGCACAGATGCCCTGCATAACTACTGGCATGGAGAAATGAGTGTGTAGCTGTGTGCAGTGGGATGTGATTGTGACATATGTAATTCAGCATTAAATGTCAAACATCTGATCCATGTTATCTGTGTTCTGTACAGTAGTGTGTACAATGTCTGGGGGAGTAGCCCATATCATTATATAAACATGGATGTGACAGAGCAACAGATGCATGATAGTCATATTAACGTGTAGCTTACCATTGGCAACAGCTGTACCAGGCTAGTATGCTAACCTAGCATTTGCAGCTATATATACACACTCTAATATTACTGTGTGATCACATGTGACACCTGTTCATGTTGCAGCAAGGGCCACCAGGTCAGCTGTGAGGTGCATGAACCTACAACAGTGTGTACCTTGTGTGTGTATGGCACACACATACAGAGAGATCTGTCTGTGTCAGATATATTAGCATCTGCACATGTGCATAGAGGAAAGGACATACTGCAGCTGTTTGTGAATGGTGGACATATATATGTTGTTAAAGGTTATGTGCATATTTCTATGTAGGTTGTAGTGTGTGGCAAACAAGACAGCATACAGTGCTGGTATATGACATGTGGTGGTTAAATGTTGTGGGCATGATTCATCAGGTCTGCAGTGTTGCAGCCAATGAGGCCTGCTAAAGCTACATGGGCTGAGAACACCTTCAATGCATTCTGCACAACACTGTGCAATATTATGACATAACTGTATACCTCACAACCTTCGCATAATTGATATCCCCACCATGAAAGGTGGACTGTATATGTGCCTATATGTATATCTATATGTTTTATATGTGTGTGTGTGTGTGTGTGTGTGTGTGTATATATATATATATACATATATATATATATATATATATATATATATATATATATATATATATATATATATATATATATATATATATATATGCATATATACACAGAGAGAGAGAGAGAGAGACAGGGCCATATTTACTGTAACAGATGCCTGGTGACAATGCCATGGACTCACACTCAGTGTTGACACTGCATTGGCATCCCTTCTTGCCAGAACTCTGTACCCATTAACTACCACATAGGTGGTAGTCTACTTAACACTGAAAGTGTGATAAGAGACCATGGGACACAGGTGGACAGTAATCTCCTCTCTGATGATTACAGTGCCTCACTAGTCATGTCATCTGTCTACATGGCACACGTCATCACAAAAGGTGTGTCATCCAGGAAAATATAGGTCAGTATTCCCCTCTACTCATCACATATAAAGCCCATTATAGAGTACAATGCCCCATGTGGTATGTACCTCACAAGACATCTACAGCAACTGGAAACAACACAGACATACCTCACAAAGAATAATACCGGCCTCAAACAGATGCCCTATGCAGACTGTCTCACAAACCCACAACTAGACTGTGTTGCATACCGCCTACCCAGAGGTGACCTTTGCCTAACATACTAAGCTATGTCAAACCCAGAGCTGTTGGATATGCTCCATGTAAACAGATCACAATCTCTATGAGCTACACGCTCTAGGGACCCAAACCTTTTGACCACAGTAAACAGCACATGCTGGAGGGATAGATTCCTATCTCAGAGACATCCCATACTCTGGAGCAAGCCAACTATCCATAGCAAACAAAGCTCCTAATTAGCAGTCGTCATAAATAATCCTGAAGATTGTATGGGAGATAGTGAATGCACCCAGGCAATCATCTCTGTGTCTCTGCTTGACAGGGCCACGTGAAATGTAATTACCTGAGTGTCAAAGGCCAGGGAAGCATATGGCTAGATTTCTATAGGCCCTAGGGCCAATAGCCTCTTACCTACCTATGAAGTGATACACACCCACATGTACTTGTTGCAATGATTGCTATGTGAGGTTGACTGAGTATGATGGGGAATGTGCTGGTGAATGTGTCAGAGTTCGGTATATGTGTGATAGCATAGTGGGAAACTGTTTCTGTCATGGTATTATGTGGTCCTAGCAAAAGATGTGTATGCAATTGCTAGGCAGAAAAAGCAATATGCCATACAGTCTGAAGTAGTCCCTTGTTGTCGACTGGGGGGTCCCATTGTAGGCTTAAGCAGTACAAGTATGCTTATTGAGTGTTACTGCTGGTGAATCCAACTCCTGTATGAACTGTAGTACTACCTGTATGCCTAAACAGCACAGTATGGTGTACGTCCACATTTCTTGGAACCACTGTTTTGTGTGTTTCCTGTAGTCCTCACACATTACATACCTCAGGCATAAGGTCTTGTAACTACTGACACACAGTACTGTAAGGTACACAGGTAAAGGTCACCTGGGTTGCCATACCTTTGTGTCTGGTATGTATGTCTGATGTGTGTGTGTGGGTATGCCTGTACCATGGCCTCGGTCATATGTGTGTTACAGGATATAACTGCATATCTAGCAACATGTATAGTCTAGTACAGCAGTATGCCACCTATATTAATGAATGTGCACATATGTTAAGCAGGGGTCTGCCATCAATGACTAGTGTGGTGTACTGTTAATACTGTCACTGGACTTTACAATCATTGCAATGGATTACATATTTCTTGAAGCATTCACTTGATATATACCTCCTGTGGCTAGGTTGTGCATTGTGTCACATACAGTGTGCCATGTACTGTTGTATAGTCTTACATACTGTTTTAACTTTGTTGCTGTGAAAAACATGGTTTGATATATAGAGTATGCCAGGCACTGTCAGGCAGTTGTGGGTTGAGAACTGATATGTGGTATTGAAAGTGTGTATCTTCTGACAGCCAGTAGGTTGATATATATGGCAGTGAATTGATATCTGTACTTTAGAATGTTACTTGTGCCACATGACTTGCTCACACATATTGTTTTATTGTCTTCCAGGGTCATGTCCCACCATTGTAATTCCACCTATAGCACGGCAGAGGAAGAACAGATAATGGTGAGCCTGGTGTAGCACTATGCCCTGTTGTTCTCCAGAACCAGCCAGGACCAGCATGAGCGCTGTGGCAAGATCTTGTCCGTAGGGTAAATAACATATGCATGTATAACCGGACATATGAGCAGGTACGCCATCACTGCAGTGATTTAATTAGACATGTCCGGCAGTGTGCATCTGATATCCACAGACAACAGATTGCCAGAGGTGGGGGGTGTAGCCATCCAACCCCCTCACCAGAGTGGAGGAGCTGCTCCTGAGCCAGGTGGCTCCTGGCCAACAACAACAACAACAACAAGTAATACGTATCATCATGGAGGCCAGAGCCATCCAGCAAGTTGACATGGAGCATGCAGGTAACATGGCATAGCTGCAGACTACTGTTACCTCTATTGGTACAGCATGCTTATGTGAGATATGTACTGTGTAGTTAGACAACGTGGTGCCTAGTGTTGTGCAATACTAATAATTAGGAATATACTCTGTAGGCCTGTGACTGTCAACCATTGTACTACTGTAAGATTGCAAACACACAGTAGAAATGCCACAGTTGTTGCCACTGACAAAGTGTCTCATATCCTTGTAGGTCCCTCTGGTGTGGCAGCAAGGCAGCAGAACCATGCTGATGAGTGTGTTCTACCTTTAATATTGTAATTAAATGTGCATGTCATAGGTGAGGTGTAGGCCATGTACACATAACACACCTACGCATAATGCATGCTTTGCATGTTTGCTGTGAGGCTATGCACATCCCAGTAATGTGGGTAGCTGCCTAAAACACATACAATACACAGAGCATCCCACACAATTGTGGCAACATTGTAGTGGACATTGCATAGGCAGAGTTGATACACATGCACACAACATACACAACTTTGTCATATGCAGTACACATTAACATGCTACACATGGTGCATTCAGACACCCGCTGTAGGGTCACACTACAGTATCCCAAATGTCATCCACACAGCACACATAATATACTTGAGGGGTAGATGCCTCACATGTGGCTGTGCGTCACTCTTCAATACATAACACATTCATGTTAGGCAATGCCCCCTATTGTGCACCTTACAAACCCATGTAACAACTGGCTGTGAAATGGTGAATGTAGCCATGGTACTGCAGTTCTGGTACAGCATGGTATGTGCCAGTGTGGCACACATTAGTAGCCTTGAGTGACCACATGGTGATGCATGATGATGACTCATGGTAGTACACCCCATCCAGTTACAGTGACCACAGTACTACACATAGCATTACCTGCTATGCACCTCAATGTTGTGTGTGTGCAAACATAGGCAGCTATACACAATATGCATAGCAATCACCATTTGTACAAAGTGACACATATATGTCTTGTAATGCTATTGAGTGTATAGGTCACATGACATGCACTGTGTCTGTGTGATGTTTAATGTTGCAGTTGTGTTGTAGCATGCCATGTCATGTCTGGCACTGGCATTTCCACAATATGTCCTACACTCACCATAACCACTGTTCAATGGCTATGTTGAGCAATGGTATTCCATCAGGTATACATGCACCACTCATCCTGTGTGCATACATAGCATGCATGTACTAAATCTGTGTTCACAATTATCTGCTAAAGACACAGATGCTCTAATCAGAAATGGATATCTATGTGACACACAGATACACATCCAGCCATGGTATGTATACCTGCAAGAGATGGTGCAAAGGACATTGCAGAGCTTTTAATACTTGCACAGCAATGTTGTGTCAATGTACACAGTGCATTCCAGGGTGAGGCCAATCACTGAACAACAACACACATGCATCAAAGACATGTATACTGTTATTGGCAAGGGCTGTCTAAACCCGCACTGCATGCTGTTGGGAAAAACACATCCTGCATGCTGACCCGTGTGATATAACCCCACCATCACCCGCTATTGAGTATGTTATGGATTGCTGGTGGTGTGTGTGTGTGTGTGTGTGTGTGTGTGTGTGTGTGTGTGTGTGTGTGTGTGTGTCTGTTTTAGTGAGGAGTGCATTTTTGTGCATGTGTGCATGTGTTCATGTGTTCATGTGTGCATGTGTTCATGTGTTCAGGTTTTCTTGAGTGCATGTGAGCATGTGTGCATGTGTGCATGTGTTCATGTGTTCATGTGTTCATGTGTGCATGTGTGCATGTGTTCATGTGTGCATGTGTTCATGTGTTCATGTGTTCACGTGTGCATGTGTTCATGTGTGCATGTATTCATGTGTGCATGTGTTCACGTGTGCAAGTGTGCATGTGTGCATGTATGCCGACATCATGTACAGGTCGTAAAGTGTGTTTCCTGTGTTCCTCTCACAGGTGCTGACTTTGGGCTGGTTCACTGCAGCAGCGAAACTGATGTCACTGAGCAAAATAGTGATACTGATGATAGGTGTGTTGAGGTACAGGCATGTTTGCTAGGGTCAGTCTTTGGACCACCAATCGACAGTACACAAGTGTCCACCCCATCCATGCACACAGTCATACTGCCAATACATCCATCACCAATGCCCGTAGCTGAGGGACAGCATACAATCAGCATTGGCCAGGACAGTGTGGTATCCATGGCACATGCATTACAACACAGCAGCCATACCCAGATGTCTGGAAGGGTACCACATAGGCAGATGTCCAGGGGTTCTTGTCGGAGCACTGCTGCTCATCATGCCACTGGCAGACATGTCACAGTTCTTACAACCTCATGCATATTCCAGGCTGTCATGGAGGCACAGGCATGTATGGAACAGTACACCAGACAGGGACTAAGGGCACAGAGGGCACATAACACTGCCATCATTGACAGTATCTGTGACCTAACAGATGCCATCCGTAATTACAACGAGGTCACTGATAGATGTTGGGGAGAGACATTAGATGTCTTACACAATGGCATGTCCATGTGTCAGGACAGTGCAGCATGGATGAGTCATCAACGTGGATGTATGCGAACAACATCAGCAGCTGACATTCACTGCAGATGTCCATCAAGTCACAGCTGCTCCAGTAGTGGCAGTACCAGCCCCAGCAATGTTGGGGGTGGGCTGTCTATAGAACATCCTAGAAGACCATGTGCACGTGGCTCTGGACAGTCCCAGCAGGGACATGGGTCCAGTGTACATCCATCTACCTCTGGGGATACTACCCAATCTGGCTTAGTACCTAATAGTGTCAATAGCACCCCTGCCAGGTTAGGTACTGTATCTGTAGCCAGAGACGGTGATCTGTAAAGCCTGGCAGGTACAGTCTGTGGCTGTCCCACAAATACCCATATATGGTGGCCACATGGTGGGACTGTGTGCATGCAGACACACACACACATAAACCAGACACTGAGGGCTAACACATACCCGCACACATTACATCAACGTTGGCCCATAGCAGTGCTCTTGCCCCACACACACACACACACACACACACACACACACACACACACACACATACATGTCAATTGGATGGCTCACTGTAGGCCTCTGGCAAACCAACAACACACCCTGTGCATATGATGAAACCTGTGCCACCTCCTGTCATCTGTAACATTGATGCAAGAACAGGCTACCATGGTGCTGATGTACAGGGTGACTTTATAGCAGTATATCAATGTTAGCATGTGGTCAGCAGTAGAGTGCAATGATATGCTTGAAGGTGTAGCTGAGCAGGCATGATGCATTAAAGCTGTGATTGTCAATGTAGTATTGTTTACACCAGGGTTAGTTCTAATAGTGTATTGTCTGCCCACGTGCCACTTGGCTGATGTGGGTAGTATTGGCAGCATGTGTTAGAGAGTGGACAGTATGTGTGGGATGTGTGTTGCACAGATTTGCAGATGTACATGTGTGAACATGGTGAAGGTGAACTGTCTGCATGTATGTGCATAGTTGACACATGGGCAAGGTGACATGCCCTGTATTACACAGTGTTAACACTCCATAGATTCTATTGGTGGCCAGTATGCATTGTACTACATACATTTCGGAACCTGACTGCACATGTGTGTATGACATGATTTGACACTGTGCTGTGGGTGATACTGTTACTATCTGTCATTGTTTTGCATTCTGGTAGTATACATAACTTCATCAGCCTGACCATAACCAATCTTTAGATGATGTCTTGACAACTGACACACAGATGTAGGACACACAACAACATTTGGATCATTCAGGTACTATACTATGCCAGTAACCAGTGGTATTCACCTGCACCCATTACTGAGACCACTCCTGTTTGTCATATAGCTCTCTTAGGTACAAGCAATCACAGTAGGGATATGTTCATCCATGTCTGGTAATGCATACTGTAGCCTATAATGCATTCTCCAGATGACACACACATCCTCCACAAGGGTATCATACAGACAGATACCTGTTGTCAAACCCATGCTGTAAAGCTATAAGCCAAACTAAGCATAGTCATCCATCTTTACGGAACATATTATCCCCACAATACCACATAGATAGTAGCCACCAACATGATGAACAGGTACCGATGTGTACATGCAACCAAGTGTTACATCATCTCTCCTTTGATAATCGCATTTCTAAAGGTATTTTGAAATCCCTTGGTGGATCACATAATCAATAAGGGGTCTGCATGCATATCCACAAAGGTTGTTGTAAACCTATAATGAACAGTCATCACTGACACACTTTGCTGCATTTGAACAGGTCTGACATATACCTCAGCCAGAAACTCTCATTCACACATTTCATTAGAAACCGTAATGAGTGTGTGTGACTCAGACAGCCTAGGCCAGGGATCACTGCAGTGGCTGGCCTTGTCACAAGCATACAGATGTGACCTAAGGTCTGGGAAGCAACAGCACAGTCTGGCAAAGATGACAGCTGTGTTTTTGGAGAAAGCAGTGTTCCCACTCATGCAATACTTGAAGTAACATTTACGTATATGTATTTGCCACACAGCTAGCTCACATGTGCAATGCACAGTGATATGTCATACAGTAGTAAAAGCAAAACCCACAACACACTGACCAACAGTGTTACACATATGTAGCACACACACTCACCAAGTACAGGATTCAAACCCCTACCTAACTACATGATATTAGAGGAGTATGCATTAACACAACATGCTACACACAGTATTATGCAGTTTATTTTCCACAGGTATATTTCTAGGATGGTGACATCATCAGACTTGACAATAATTAGTTTACCACTTTTAAGGTGTTTTACTACTCTCCAAAACAGTTACTCCTTCCCAAGGAGACCACACACAGCTATCAAGTGCAGGATTCAAACTCATACTTAACTACTTTATGATACTACAGGAGTACGCATTTACACTTTGTACTATACACATTACTACAGTGGCGGCTGCTGACTTCAAATCAAAGGGGGGCTGCAGGAGATAGCCGAATGGGTGGGGTCAATGGGTAGGGGGTGTGGACAAGTAGAAAGGGGAGGAACTGTGCTGAAAACCACAAAAACTAAACTTTAATTAAATATGCTGCCCTGGGTGCCAAACCCTCATGAGAGTCCAATCAAGACAAATGAAGTATAAAAGAATAAAAATATTTCAATTGGCAGCTTGACAACTTACTTAATATCTAGATGGAAACAAAAAGGTTGAGAGGCATGAAAAAATAAATTACTTTTTAAATACATTACTGGAATGCTAGTCAAAATCGAGTATAAGAAAAACAAGCAGCACTCAACTCAAACCGCTTTTCCTTGCACTGCAGTTCTAATTATTATTTATATTCAGCTTTATTGAAGTTCCAAGTAACATGCTGAAAGTAGCAATCTCTGTGATGCCCCCACTTGTAAAAATGTTTCTTATCCAAAAAAGACCTGCTGCCTGACAACTATCTACTTGTTTCATGGGGAAAACATGATCAAAGTAAAAAATGAAAAGCAAACAAGCTCAAGATACATTGCTTAAAGGATTACTGTACAGGTTATGGACAACACATGAATGGCATTCTGTTTAGTTTACGAGTAAAGCCCTCAGAGATCACTGGAAGTCTCCAACAAGTGTAATGAGCTTCTTAAAATAATGTAATCCTGTCCTTTATTACAAATAATGTCATATGCATTTCAATACCCAACGCTTATACATTATCTAGTTAAGTATTCTCTGCATAGCAACAACAGAAAGGCTTCAATGTTGGCAGGCTTATTAAAGCTTACTTGCATGTTATGATCTCAGACAAGCTTACCTGATGGTCATTAAAGCATTGCTACTTAAAACACAGAGCAACAAGCACTTTCTGAGTAATAAGCATAAATCAACAGTACAAAAATATGACAGAAACCAGACCATTCTGCAAAATCAAGAACAGATGAAAAGCCACTGTAGTAGTCTACCTTGGATGGGGGGATACCCTGCACATTTACACTGCATAACTGCTTCTTGCCTTGCTTGGACACATCCAGAGTCACTACATGGGGGAGTAGGGTGCAACAAGTATGTCACGATTTTAAATGTCTCTGGCTGACTGTGATGGACCTAACACATTTGTCATACCTCTCACCCTCAGAGCAAAGCCATACATAGAAGTGGGACAAAGGCCCAAAAATAAGGACAATTTTTAAATATTGCTCTTATAAACTTAGAAAGATAATAGAATAGTAGGTCTTGCAATGGTATGAATTTTCTGAAGGATATGAAATTTGAAACTCAAATGTCTGTCATTATTTTCTAACTTCAGTCTTTAATGATTTACCACTAATTTGCCAAAAAAACAATTTTATGAAAAATGGACCAAAAATGTGATGCAAAAATATAAAATAGCCACACAATACAGCTGGGAACCTGTCAAAGAAGGGACACTTTTTTTAATAATAGTACTGCTAACTTGAGCAGCTGACAAAATAAAAGAATCTACACGCATTTCTGAAATAAAAGTAATCTATAACTCTGATTATTACAGTTATTTCTTAATTGTAAACCCTCCATGTTTTCTTCCAAAATTGCTATTTTGCAGAGGGATTATTAGGGGAAGAGCAACATTTTGAGCCAAATTTGGGGACAGTTGAGAGGTTTGGCTATGCCTAATTCTATAAAGCAATTTCTTTGCATGTACCTCTCAACCTGTTAATGCAATAAATCTGGACAAGGCCAAATATATTGGGGGAACATATAAACAGTACTAAAAACTGTTCTTGTATAAACTGAGACAGTTGATAGAACAGGTCTTACTTTAGCATGCATTTTTCTGAAGGTTATGAAGTCTGAAACTCAGTGTGTCATTATTTAGTGACTTAATTCCTAAATGAGAAAACCACAAATATTATGAGGAATAAACCAAAAATAAGAAGCAAAAATCTATTCATTCTGTGAAAATCTGGACAGTTGGGAGGTATAGTTCAGCTGGGGCTGTCTTTGAGTTTGCCTCTCTTCCCCCTCACAAAATCATGGTCGAATGGAGCCCTCCCCCCTGCAGCCATTCCAATGATCCATTACTTGGCTATTTCACTCCATTTACCATAAACACTAATGCACATACTACTTTACTTCTATGATGATTTGGATTTTATTTGAAAGTTTTATTTTGCGTTTTACAGCACAAACACTAAGACATCTGCTAAACAAAGCAACGCAGTCTCACATTGAAAACAGGCTTAGCATTAAAAACTTCTCTGCCCTTGAAACTCACATGCAATGAAACAGCATTGAAACCCACATTCAAAGAAAATACATTTTGCCAGTGGCAGATAAAGATTAACTTTGGGCTGTTTTCAAATCATAGGCCCCTTGCACATGAAATATACATGTGCTCTTTGATACACCTTCCTGATTCTACTAAATTATATTCCTTGTACAATACAGTACAGTTGTTAGACGGCATTTTAAATGTATTGTTTTGAACATTTTTCTAGTAAATAATGAAACAAAATGCATGCACCAATGACAAAACTACCCAATTCAGAAAATTTCCATCATAAAAGTCTACTCAACCTTCTACAGTCCACCAGTATTAGTAAATATGCACAATCTCTAAAGTAGTAAAAGTAATCTAAATAATTCCACATTAAAGAAATCTGGAGCAATGAAGAGGTTGCTGCTAGCAAACAACTTTATATGTCACTGTTTATTCATCTACAAATAAAGTGCCTGTTGCCCTTGAGGAATAAATTGCCTATGTTGCATGCAGTAAAAAAAACGATAAGCTAATAATTAAGCAATAGGGACTGTATGGCAAACTGATAACAGGTTCAGGTTCATAGTTACTACTCTGGGTATCTTTGCCAAAAATGACTGCAGCATCCACCCACTGTACAACACAGTACAGTATCAGCATTGCATTTATTTACTGTAGGAGTAGAACCCACAGCCTTCTGCATCAAAAGCAAGTACACTACCTGTTGTGCTATTAATGCAAGCAGACTTATAATAAGCAGCACTAAAGTTTTGTTCCCCTGAAGCTCTCAGCTCCTTGTAAAATTTACTCGACATGCAGTTGTATCTCTGAACTTTGCAGCACAAGAAATCTGGAAAAAGCCGAAATTTACTGGGGGGGGGGCAAAAGCCCAAAAACCAGGGACACATTTTAAACATTGCTTGTATAATGTTGGAAAGCTGCTAGAATAAAATGCTGTGCTACCACCATACATTTCACTGCCACGTCTTTAACCCAGGGGACCCTGTGCAAAACAGTCAGAGAAACATACCACTATGCCAAATCAGCTGTTTTGTAAAAGAGAGGAAGACAAACTTAAATGGCTACCATTTAGTGAATTCAGTTCTCAGCATAGCTGTCAACCTCTTGGCACAAAACACCTGAACAAAGCCAATAATGGGGGGAATACAGCCCCCAAACATATTCAGTGAATTCAGTTCTCACTATAGCTCTCAACCTCTTAGCAAAAAACATGTGGACAAAGCCAGTAATGGGTGGGGGGATACAGCCCCCAAGCATTCAATGAATACAGTTGTCACCATAGATAACTCTCAACCTTAGCACAAAATACCTGGACAAAGCCAATAGCTGTCAACCTCTTGGCACAAAACACCTGAACAAAGCCAATAATGGGGGGAATACAGCCCCCAAACATATTCAGTGAATTCAGTTCTCACTATAGCTGTCAACCTCTTAGCAAAAACATGTGGACAAAGCCAGTAATGGGGGGGGGGAATATAGCCCCCAAACATTCAATGAATACAGTTCCCACCATAGATAACTCTCAACCTTAGCACAAAATACCTGGACAAAGCCAATAATGGGGGAATACAGTCCCAAAAATAGGGACACATTTCAAATATCCATGTTATAAACTTAAACAACTGCTAAAACAATTTGACACAGAAGGCACGCCAAGAATCAAACCAGAGAACCTGTAGCTGTTAGGCAGCAATGCTACCAGTGCACCACTACACTACAGACTTTGCAAGGAAAAATGTAGATACAGAAACCACAGATTTTATGAGGAGCAGAACAAATATGAGGCAAAAATCTGCAAATGTTTTTAGAAATGGTGGTGGAGAGTGAATTCAGGTCCTTGCCACCTGCATCCGAGGTACAGGGTATGTATATACACACACACACACACACACACACACACACACACACACACACACACACACACACACAGACACACACACACACACACACACACACACACACACTCCAGTGACCACCTACCTCCTGAATGAATCCAGCCAGCAACCAAACCCACCTCCTGAATGAATCCAGCCAGCGACCAAACCCACCTCCTGAATGAATCCAGCCAGTGACCAAACCCACCTCCTGAATTAATCCAGCCAGCGACCAAACCCACCTCCTGAATGAATCCAGCCAGCGGCCAAACCCACCTCCTGAATGATTCCAGCCAGCGACCAAACCTGCTTCCTGAATGAATCCAGCCAGTGACCAAACCCGCCTCCTGAATGAATCCAGCCAGCAACCAAACCTGCCTGCAAAACGGCGACCACCTACATCCTGTATGTCTCAACGAACAAAGTGACCACCTACCTCCTGAATGAATCCAGCCAGCGACCAAACCCGCCCACGAAACGGAGCAATCCAGCCCGCGCAATATGTCCCGCGAGAGCAGCTCACCTCTCTCAGTCCTCATTGGATCTTCCAGCTCACCTTTCTCCTCATTGGGTCTGCCTGCAGCCGAAGCAGTCAGGACCTCCTCTTCTGTGCAGTCGTCACTGCACTGATTCCTGGGTGCGCTTGCAGCAATGATTGCTGGGTACCTGTGTTTCTCTATACAGACTGCCGATAAAGGCTGACTGAAGTCTTTAAATGCCTCTGCGCATGCACAGAGGAGTCGGGACTCATGCTTTTTTTTTTCCAGTTTTGTTTTTTAGTTTTAAAGATTTTTTTTGTGTTTTTCTAGGTGGGAGGGCTGCAGTCCAGCAGTCCGATATCACGAGCCGCCCCTGTATTACTATGAGCTACCTTTTCCACAGGTATATTTGTAGGATGGTGACATCATCAGACTGTACAAAGTGGGTTACATTAGGTGACATTAGGTGGGCTACATTGAAGGAATGTCTAAACACTTTGGCCATGTGATCATCAAAAGGGAGTTTACTATCTATTCATTACTATCTACCTGTGTCCCCAGGACCATAATGACTTTTTCTGTACATACTGGATACCACCTATGTGATAATTTGTGTGCACTTTGTTTTACCCAAAGGGGATGACTGTGCATTCTTTGCCATTCAGCATAAGGGCATTGTTTTGACACCAGGTATCTGTTTCTGTAAGACACTTCTGGAGGATGTCTGTGTCAGCCGTACAGTTAATTATGGACCACAGTTACCAGTTATCTGCAAACCTGTTCAGCCATATACTTCCCATGCTTGCCTGTACCTCTGAGCAGTATCTACTGAACAGATGGGGTCCCAGGACCAAGACCTGTGTGATGCCATTTGTGACTGGCTTAGAGCTGTACATGGCACTCGCAACTCTGAACATGCGTGTTTGATCTGCGAGCCACTTGGCCACCCATCCTGTGACATAGCTGTTAAGAGATTTTTGTAATATAATATATGGTTGGTTTACTAAAACACAATATACTTGCTGGGAATGGTTTATATTTAACAATTTTCTACCATATATACAATATATTCGTTATGGTTGTACCCAATGACTACAGTTATCTATACCTCATTGGGATTTTAATTTTAACATTATGTACATATATATACTCTTGGATTAGGATATTGTTGGTGTAGGTGGGTTCATGGATGTGTGTCATTCTGAACCAAATCTGGTAGCTATTTTTGTATTATAATTATTTTATTGGCCAGGTTTGCACTGCTGAAACGCAGTACACATATAGTGTTCTTTATAATTTGAAATATTTAATGGTTTCAACAAAAACACACCTTTTATAATATAAAGTGCATATGTGGTTTGTCTTTTTAGTGTGTTTGTTTTTGCTTTTATTTTAAAGAATATAGGATTACCTATTTGTTAACCTTTTAGGGGTTGCCACTTTAAATCTGTTTTAATATGTTTAAGCTGCTAATTGATGGGTGTAGGTGAAATGAATATATCCTTTTTATATGGTTTACTTTGTCAGTTGCTGTGTCTCTGAAGAAGTCAGCCTATTGAGCTGATGAAAAGCACTTTAAATAAATGCAATTTCTTGACTGCCTTTTGCTTGTTCACAGTTTTGTCTACTAATTTCACATAGCTGTTAATGTTCAAGCTGGTACACTTGTCCATGATGACAGAGTAGGGAATGGTGTAGAAAGTCCTTTGTGAGGTCCAGGTGGGCTGTGTGGACTACTTTCACCTCCATTTATGTCCTTGGTAACTTTTTGAAATAAGTCAACTAGGTTTAGGAGCCAGGATCTGCCTTTAACAAGGTGAAGTTGTGTAGAGTCCAGTGTCTGGAGGTCTCCAATGTCTCAGTTTATGGGATCCATGACAATTTGCTCAATAGCTCTGTAGACCAGGCTGAGTAGACATATTGGGCAATGGTTTCCAGGTTCTGTTGTGGCACCCCCTTTGTGGAGCTGGATGACTGTTAGTGTATGCCATTCTTTGGGTACATAGCCTGTGGTACGCTTGAGTCTGGACAGTGAATGTAGGTGAGGGTGTTGTTCCTTTTGGGCCTAGTGTAAGATGCAGCCTGGGACAGCATCTAGTCCAATTGATGCTGTGTTCTTAGCTTTGGTGAGGGCTGTCTTTACCTGCATGTCCATGAAGTCTGGGGCTCTGCATCCTTCTGTGATGGACACAGGCCCTTTTGGGGGTGATGGGGGGAGTTTACACTGAACTTGTCCCCCTGGATGTGGGCAATGAACATTGATTTGGTGTATTTATTTCCATTTTTCGGTATCTGACAGCATATTTGGAAGTTGACACTTACATGTCTGGTATAGCTACTGAAGGCCTTGTGGTTGTTATTCTTACATTCCTTGGCTATTTGCCTTTAGAAACTGTCCTTTGATTATTTTATGAGCGATCATTGTTTCTTCCTAATAATGATCAGTGATGCCTTTCCTTTAGTGAAGTTGCCTCGATCATGCGTTCGTTTCCTCCTTCTGTTGTCTAGCTTATTTATGGCCTACAACCGCCTGATTGTTGTCCTATTTTTGGAGGAGTGCAGCTTGGTTTTATTTGTGATGTCTCATTCCATGCATCCCTGTAGATGCTCATAGGATGCACTTGTAAATGATTCTGCAGATTGTCTACCATTATCCTATAGCAAGAGGTCTTTGGAACGTTCCACTTTGGTCTTGGGAAGTGCGCAGTTTGCTTTTGCAAATGTCTTCACAGTGGTTTCATTGACTGGGTGGGGGGTGGGATGTGGATGTGCAGTGCGATTACTTAATGATTTGATATTACCAACAAGAGTTTCATCTCTGTTGTGGAACACTGGTACCCATTGTCGGTGATGATCACATCCAGTATGGTGTCACCTCTAGTGGGCATGGTGACCAGCTGTTCCAGGGTGTTAGAATTTTTAAACTCTAGGAAACATTGGACAAAGGACGTTGTACATGAGTAATTCCCCCACTCAATATTTGGGTAGTTGTAATCTCCTCATATAATGGTGTTTGATATGACCTTTGTATTTTCCATTGTTCTTTGGAATACTGAGTGAGGTTTCTGAGACAAGGTACATGATCTGTAGCAGGCTACAATCAGATGAGCAGTTTTGCCCAGTGTTAGTTGCACTTGCATGGTCTCCAAGGCCTCATGCTGTGCCACTATTCTGAAGGTATGGGTATCCATAAGGTGAATGGATATACCCCTTCTATTTGTATTTCACTCGTGTTTTTGGGTCCGAAGGTCAGAGGGATGGTGAGTGTTTCATGTGGAGCATATCCAACAGCTCTGTGTTTGACATAGCTTTGTATGTTAGGCAGTGAACACCTCTCAGTAGGCAATAGGCAAGGGAGTACGGATGGAACATTTTGAGATGGGCCATGTATGGCATGTATTTCAGTCCGTTAATACTCTTTGTGAAATATTGCTGCTGGCTTTCCAGCTGTTGTACTTGTCTTGTGAGGTACATAGCAAAAGTGGCTTTGTACTCTATTTTAGTTCTAATGAGTGATGAGTAGAGGGGAGCAATGTCCTCTTCTATTCTGCATGAGACCCATTTTGTGATGAGGTGTGCCACATAGGAGGATTTCCTGACTACTGTGGGAATGTAATTATCACAGTTGTTTCCACTGTCCACCTGTGACCCAAGGTCTCTTGTCACACTTTCAGTGTGAAGTATACTACCACCTATGTTGTAGTTCTTGGCTACAGAGTTTTAACAAAGGGGATGACAATGCACCTTTTGGCATTGAGCTAGAACCCATGGCTTTGACAACAGCCATCTGTCTCAGTGTGGCCCTTTTGTAGGATGTCCACATCTTTATGGCTCCTAGTTTGCAGTCCTCTGGATACTTCAGTAGACACAGACCTTCCATGTTAATGTTTACTTCAGGGAAGTAGATACTACTCAGCCTGGGAAGTTATCTGGTACCTTGGCTGCTGTGATACTGGTTTTGGAGAGTGTTTTATACCTGTGCAGCCATGATGACAGCAACTTTGCAGTTTTCCATTATAGAGATGTGCTCTTTCATGGGTGAGAGGGGGGTAAAGTTAACACTGATCCTATCTGCCAGGATGTTGGCAATATAAGTTGGCTCTGTACATTTACTGCCATTGAGCTGTAACTCAGAACAGATCTGAGTATAACCATGACATAGACCTTCTGTTGGGCAGAGATCTCCTGAGTAGATAGTATGCAACAGAGTACAGATTGGGTTACATTCAGTCTTGTTGCATGGGGTAACTATTTGAGGCCAGTAATCCTCTTGTTAAGGTACTTCATTGGTCTTTCTAGCTGCTGAACATGCCTAGTCAGATTTATCACAACGGTGTTGTGGTACTCTCTGACAGGTCTGATGCCTGCTAAGTAGTGGGAACCTCCTTTGACCTACATGCACAGACCTTGGCAGTTTGTGCGAACACATTGCATGATTTTCTGACCACTTTGTTAATGTGTTTCTGGAAGTAGAGAGGACTATTCACATTTGTCCATAGATCCCTTATTATCACATCCATATTTAGCCTAAGTGTGTGAGCATGACCAGTATGACCTTTCAGTATTTTGCTGCCTGACATTTGCTTCATTTCTTTAAATGTGTGAGCATGCCCAGTATAACTTTTCAGTGTGATGGTGAATGAAATCCACTACATTGGTTGGAGTGTGTGAGCACGCCCGGTATAGACATTTATACTATATGTGTATGGAAAATCAAGATGTATTTTTACAGCAGGGCTCACCTTTGTGTCATAGATCAACAGGGATCATGCTATGCCTGCAGGGCTTCCATGAGACACTTTGCATAGACTTATCAACATTTCCACATACAGGGGGGACAGCTATTCTTTGTACTTTTCTACCCGGGGTCACACCTGATTGTTACTGTGGGTGTACATAGGGTTTCACCTGTCACTTATACACATCTGCTATGCGTGCACTGCTATATACGGGACGTCATTTCATTCTGTACTGTTGCCTATCATACTGGCTTGAGGCATACTACTGTACTACAGATCTTAGCGTCCAATGTCACATATATTAGATTGCGACTTCATAGCCTACACAACCCACATCACACCACCTGGCCTGATGTTCTCTGTCTGCATAGGCATGTGGGGGAGGTTACACATTTGCCTCTTTAGGGGAATGATACAGCATTTCTTTGTGTTTGCATTAGTGTACAATTGTCCTGCTGTGTCTGTGCCACTGCAATGCTATCCTGGCTTAATGGTTCAGTACTGTGACTATAGTGCACAATATCCTGGGTTCAAGCCCTGTCACTGCTTTTTATTTTCATGCTGGGCAGACCAGATTGCTTAAGGAACAGTAAAGCAGATATGAGCATGTTTAACTGACTTTGCCCAACATTGCTCAATGTTGCCCGATGTTGCGCTAGTTAACATGAGTAATTTTGTTTACATATGCTAGATATTGGTAAAAGCTGCTTTGCACTGCTTTATATTGCTTAAAAAATGGCAATCATGCCTCAGGTGGTGCTGCAGGGCTGCCTATGTCGGATGCACGTGCTACACTCCCTATACATGTTTGGAAACAGTTAGTGTCAAGTTAGGCATCCCTTTTATTTTATGTATGAGTCAGAGAGTGGTATCATTTCCAGGGTTCCTACTGAGCCAGTGTTTGTGCTACGCTTTGCCTCTTTGCCAAGGTCAAGGCATACTGGGCATGCCTCATTCTGCCTACTAGGGCAGGCTGAGGTTGTACCTCCTCCGAGTCACTCTGCGCCTGTGCAGGCCTTGTCAATGGTGGGGGGGGGGGCTGTTTGGCCCTGCCCCATGCTGTTCCTGCTGCAGCTGTTTTTGCAGGATCATATTGTGTAGCATGGCACATACCATGACAATTTGGGTACATGTAGTTGATGAGTACTGCAAGGCTCCACCAGATGTGCCCAGGCACCAGAACCATGACTTGAGCATCCCAAACACATGCTCGATTACATTTCGTGTTTGTGCGTGTCCCTCATTATGGAGTTCTTGTTCAGGTGTGTGTGCATTTCTGATGGGTGTCATCAGCCACAGCTCCAGATTGTATCCAGCATCCCCCACTAGATGACCGTCAGGGATGTTCCCATTGGCAAATGATTGGCACAGCTGCAACAGATGCCAGATATGGGAATCGTGGTAGCTTTCAGGGCAACCAGCACACAGTCAGTATTATGCCCTGGGCATCGCACATGACCTGGCAGTTGATGGAGTGGAAGCCATTGCTGTTGATGCAGGACCTACCCCGCTCACCAGCTGGTGTTTTGATGTGTATGTGCATGCAGTCAATTGCACCCACTACCTCAGGGTATTCCTCTATTTGATGGAAGAGACGCATATTGCTGGCCAATACCTCACGGGAATTGGGGAAATATACATGATCACCAACATGTGCTGACATGGCATTCAGTAACTGGTGCAGTACCCTGGATGCTGATGTCTGTGAAATCCCCATCATATCACCAGTTGGTCTCTGGAAGGTACCTGTTGCTAGTATTCTTAGGCCAACACATACCTTGGTTTCCACTGGGATGGGTTCCCCTCTGTTGGTTCTGTGTGTGAGGCATGGCCTGCACAGCTCAACAATTTGCTGCAAGAGCTCTCTGTCCACTCTATAGTGCTCCACTATCTCCAGCTCATGTAGCCCCTAGTAGGTTACCCTGGGTCTGTACACTCTTCTCCGTCTCATCACTGTGGGTTGCTCAGCACCATTTGCAATGGCACCATCCTCAGCATCTTGCACATGTTGCCTTATAACAGCAATGGCAGCCCCTAACATTTTTTTGTCTTAGTTAAGCTTTTTAAGTTTTCACTTCTCTTTGTAGACTGCAGTGCTGCAGTGTTTCTGAGAAAACATGGGGCAATGTTGTTTGCAGAGTTTTAAGTGCTGGGCTGGGCTGGGCTAGTGTACTGCCTGTGTTATTGGCTGATTCTGATACATTTCACCTGGCAGCTCTGCTAGTTCTCCTTGGTTAACTTCTTACTACTTCTTTTCCTTCCTTTTCCCTTTCTGTTTCCACAGGGGGCAGTGCCGCGCAAACAAGCGCAAACACGTGCACACAAGCGCACACAGGCTTACACAGGCTTAGGCAGGTGTACATTCATGTATACAGGCTTAGACAGCCTTACACAGGCTTACATGGGTGCACACATGCGCACACAGTCTTAGATGGGTTTACAGGCTTGCACATGCATGAACACAGTGTATGCAGGTTTGCAAGAAACTTTAGTGATAGCCGCGACGTACACCTTCAGTTTCTGGGTTTCAGTTTAGAAAACTGTAGACATGCCTCTTCCAGTCCTGAGTAACTCACAGCAAACACATGCCACTCTGCTCCAATAAGCTTACAGTCTTTTTGATACATACCCCCTCATGATGTCACCTATCATCTACTCTGTTACTCCACTAATCCTACTCTTACACTCTGGGGACGTGGTTCACATGGCAGGGAAAATTGGGATTCACTATCCTTATACTCATTTGCGTAGGATTGCCTACTAATGCTTGGTTACATCTCTCAGACTGAGCTTCCCCCCTTAGCAACCACTACTCAGTAGCCGTGTTGTCTTCAGCCTGCCATTCACCTGCATGGCAGATGAATATTTTGAATAAAATGCCTATTTGTGGCTTTTATTTTTTTGTTTTTCTGGTTTTTAGAGTGCCGCACATTTGCGCGGCACTGCTCTACACTTAAATATCTGAGATCGAGGAAAATAAATTTATATTTTATTATTTTGGAACAGATATAAATGCCAGTGGCCATATATTTGGTCATTGGCATGCTTCCTCAACTGGATGCATCCTTTATTTGGAGCGGTCATAGCTCTGTTTTGCTATTTGCTATATATCAGTTACCAACCGAGTACATTTCTGCAAATAACACTACTCTTACTCTGACGGGTTAGTGTTTCCTGGATCGCAAATTTACCTAATTTGCATAGCTTTCAGCAGCAAATGCGGTAATTTGCATAAATTAACACTCTCCGTGCAAGTGTCGTTTTAGGAGCTCTCTTGCATGCCCCTGCCGGCTGTTCCTGGATTGCTCAGCAGACATGTTGGATGGCTGGAGCCTTACTCTACTCTTAGACTCCGTGCAAGCCTTCGTTAATCTGGCCCAATCAGTTCTTTGGACTTTAATAACCATTGCCAGAAAGTTAATTACCATAAACTAGAAAAAAAATCTCCTTCATTCAAGGAATTTAAAAATCTTACTTTGTCTGTTGGTCAAATGGACAGCAACACACTAAAGAACAGAACCAAAAGAGCAACAACATGCCTAAATACTTGGCTAAATATTATGGAAACACTGGAGAAAATGGGCAACATTCCTAACTGAAATTATGCGATTATATCATAGAAACAAATATTTACTTAAATTGACTAGACACCTTTGTAAATAGTCATGTTTTAATGTTATAATAGTAATTTTAATGTATTGTTAGTTTCTATTTCTATTATCCTGTTGTAAACATGATTCATGATTTCATTATTTTACCATTTATTACTTGTTTACAATTTGCAATAAAATTGGGACACTAGTAAAAAAAAATTAACAGGAAAAAGAAAAACAAAAAAGAAATGCATGTAAAACATATTAATGTATTTAAGAATAGTATAGCTATGATTAGCAAGAGTGCAAACATATATTAATAATAAATGGAACTGTGATTCCCTTAGTTCATCGCCATCTATTTGTTGTGATAGAACAATGTAAAGGAACTATGAAAACATGTGCAACTGATAAATATTCTACAAAATATTAGCATATTTAATTAAACAAGTATGGATGTATACACATAAAAAGAGATACACTCATGCTCATGTATGCGCATGGGCAAGCTCATGACATATAACAGGTAATATTAATCAAGCTGAAAGAAAAGATTTGAAAGCTTTATTTCATTGGAGATCTGTTGCCTTATTTGTTCAAGTATTTCCAGTAGTGAGGTATGTAGAGATACAGCATAGTCAGTTTTTGTGTATAAAAAATGTAGCTCAATAATCTCACAAAGGAAAATCATCACCATAGAAAAAAGCACAGCTGGCAAGAACAAAGTATGATTTGAATAACAAGGCACCTGACTCTGTCATATATAATATATGTCTTCTGTAGGACTTGCAGAGCAAGTCTGCAAAAGTGCCTGTCATACTGACTATGGAATAATGCACTTGTAAATGAGGTGCACATTACTAATGGGAGTTTATCAGTAAATCATCATGACAGACGAGAATGAGACTGCCAGCTGCAGGCATAGTGTTTTCTGTTTGTGAGTTAATTAAAGGCAAATTGTGTTGAAGTATTCAGAGAAAAAAGACAGGAAATACTATATCACAAGATGTTACTGTTGGATTTCCAGTGTCTTCATGTTATAACTATATCACAAGATGTTACAGTTGGATTTCCAGTGTCTTCATGTTTAACCATAAGTGTTGCTTAAAAGTAAGAACAGGAAAATCAGAAGTCTTTACTTGCTTGCTATGTTTGCTACCACTAAACTTTAACTACTGCACAAGTGATTCCCCCCCAGAGTCATACCTCCTGTATCAGTACACTGGAGTAAACCCAGTTTGTCAACATCCAATCTCTGCCATAATGAAAAAAAATTCCCATACAATAATCAGAGCACCAGAATTTTATTAACAGTGAAACCATTTCCTTGCCAACCCAATAAGTTTGCCATCTATCTATATCCAGCATATCACAGTAACAATGCACTTAACAAAAACCTGGAGTCCAGTTCCCCTGCATAACCAGTGGTTGTTATATAATCCTCTGGAGTCTATTGTCTAGGATAATACATTTCAGTTTAATCCAAATAGAATTAATGACACCATCAAGTATCATTCCTCAAAATGGAAGGTCAATAAAATGAAATCACTCCTTAAAATGGAGAACATTGACATCTGTACAGTGACTGAGACCTGGTTCAAGGCTGCAGAGAGCATCCCTGCATTATCAGACTATAATTCATACCACACCTTTCAGCCACCTAACCTGGACCAAAACACTAAAGGCGGAGGTGTGTCCATATTCATTAAGGATATCCACACCTCCAGGCTAGTTGCTCAGCATAATGCATCCAAGATTATCCAAGTGGAACTAACTCTGGGCAAGACCGCAATCTAAATTGTAGCTTGCTACAGACCCCCCCACCATGCCCCAGGATTCCCACTCCTCATTTCTTGATACACTGGAAAATATTGGGGTACAACCTAACACCCTAATAATGGGAGATTTCAACTACCCCACCTTTAACTGGGAAAACTACTCATGTACCAACTCTTTTGCTCAACGTTTTCTGGAATTCATAAATTCCAACACCTTGGATCAACCAATCCACACCCCCACCAGGGGCAGTAATATCCTAGACCTGGTCATTACCAACATGGGCAACCGTTCCACACCAGAGGTCAATTCCTTGTTAGTCAGATCCGACCACATCCACATCTCGTCCCCACCCTCCATTAGGGGAAACCACCATAAAAAATGTCTCCAAAGCCAACTTTATGCTTCTTAAGACAGAAGTAGCAAACTTCACAACACCCATATAGATGGACAATAAAGGTACGACTGAATCCTACACAAATGCACTTTATAAGCAATTACACAACTGCATGGATCATGCAATCTCTAACAGAACCAAGATGCTATCCTCCAAAAAAAGGAAACCAGTCTGGTGGTTGCCTGCCATAAACAAACTCTACAACAGAAGAAAGAAATTGTTGCAAAATAGAGTAAATTCCCATAATTGGAGGAACTTCCTGGTCAACCTCAGTAAAAAGCTGAGATACCTCATAGGATCATCCAAAGCTAGCTATGATAACAAAATCACTACTGATTCTAAAGACAACCACAAAGCATTCTATAGCTATGTCAAGAATCTCAATGGGAACACTCAGATCTGCTCTGAGTTACAGCACAATGGCACTAAATATACAGAACCAACTGATATTGCCAACATCCTGGAAGATAGGTTCAGTGCTAACTTTACCCCCCTCTCACCCCCTAAAGGGCCAATCTCTATACTGGAAGAATGCAAAGTTCCTGTAATCACTGCTGCACAGGTAAAAAAAACACACTCTATAAAGCCAAGAACACAGCATCCATGGGACCTGACAACATCTCATGCTGCATTCTACACAAACTACAGAATGAACTCGCACCCCTCCTAAGTACCATGTTCAATCATAGCCTCACCTCAGGCTTTGTGCCCACTGAACGGTGCACAGTGACAGTTATCCATCTCCACAAATGGGGAGCCACCACAGACCCTGGGAACTGCTACACCATTAGCCTGACAAGCCTGGTCTGCAAGGCTATGGAACATATCATCATGGAACTTATAAACAATGACATTGGTAATCTCCAATCTCTGGACCCCACCCAGTTCAGGTTTGTAAAAGGCAGACCATGTCTCCTAAACCTGATAGTCATCTTTGAAGTGGTCACCAAAGCCGTAGATGAGGATAAGGTGGTTCAGCCAAACACTAACGGCCAGCAATTGCAATACAAAGATACTGAAATCCAAAATAAAGGTTAAACAATGTATTTATTCAATACTCATTTTATTTTATAAATGTATTCATTTAGTGTTAGTGTTTGGCTGTCAATGGTTTGGCCGAGCATACCATACTTGCAAAGCATAGAGTTCTTGGTAAGGTGGTTCACACAGCCTATCTAGATCTCACCAAGGCTTTCAACACCATCCCCCACTCTGGAATTATAGATAAACTCAGCAAACTAGTTATAAATCCATATGTTATAAGATGGGTTGCCAACTGGCTCACTGACAGAACCCACACTGTGAAAGTAGCAGACTCCAAATCTGACTTCAGATCAGTGACAAGTGGAGTACCACAGGGTTCAGTCCTGGGTCCTCTCCTGTTTGGTATATACTTCTCAGACGTACAGGCTAACACAGTAGGTCTTTGGCTAAAGAAGTTCACAGATGACTGCAAACTAGGAGCCATAATCAAAACTCCTAATGATGTGGACATCCTACAAAAGGTCCTCACTGAGACAGATGCCTGATGTCAAAGCCATGGCCTCAAGCTCATTGCCAAAAAGTGCATTGTCATCCCTTTTGGTAAAAACTCTGTACCCATGAACTAGCACATAGGCGGTAGTCTACTTAACACCAAAAGTGTGATAAGAGACCTTGGGACACAGGTGGACAGTAGTATCTGCTTTGATAATCACATCACCACAGTAGTCAGGAAATCCTTTTATGTGGCACACCTCATCACAAAAAGTTTTTCATCCAGGAAAAAATAAGTCACTGTTCCCCTCTACTCATCACTCATTAGACCCATTATAGAGTACAATGTCCCTTTTGGTATGTACCTCACAAGGCATATACAACAACTAGAAAGGCCACAGAAATACCTCACAAAGCGGATTACCAGCCTCAAACAGATGCCCTACACAGACCGTCTCAAAAAACTCCAGCTTTACTCGATCACATATCGCCTACTCAGAGGCAATCTCTGCCTAACATAGAAAGCTATGTCTAACCCAGAGTTGTTGGACATGCTCCACTTAAAGAAATCCCAATCCCTCTGAGCTACACACTCTAGGGATCTAAACCTTGTCACCACAATTAACAGAACATGCTGGAGGGATAGATTCCTGTCCCAGAGATTTCCCATACTCTGGAACAAACTAACTATCTATATCAAACAAAGCTCCTCATTAGCACTCTTTAAGAAAAATCTTGATGATTGGATGACAGATAGGAAATTCACCCCAGTGATTGCTTCTGTGGCTCTGCTCAACAGGGTCACAGAAAAATAATTTTCTTGGGTGGCAAAAGCCAGGGTACCTTTTTGGATAGGCTTATATAGGCCCTAGGGCCAATAGCCTAGTACCTACCTTTGAACCTTTGAAATGCTCAGTTAGGCTCCCAAGTAATGTTGACTCATGAATATGAAGTAGGGTGTATGATGACGCACCAACGTCAGCAAATTCTGTCAACCTTAAGGTGGAACTCTCCCATAGAAATCCTGCCCTGTGTATGTCCTTCTAAATGGACATACAATGAACATACAAATGCACGTCAACATTCTGACAGTCGCTCCTGCCATGGTTGAGTAGGTGGCTGTTAAGTATGTCACTGTCGACCTTTTGATTGTAAACCTCCTTTATACTTCATTTTGTATGGGGCCCCCGCACTTTACACCCTCAAACTTATATATACAGACTTTGAGATGGCCATACCTCAGAGAAAGTGGAATATTCTGAGAAATGGCATCTCAGACTTAATATATGTTAGTACATTCTTTCCACCATTCAGTATCTGCATTTTGGGGCTAGCTCTAGTGCATCCTGACATTTCAAATGGTTACCACTAAGTTCAGGATATTACTACATCAGTCTAAATCTAAATGGGGAAATCAGCATTGCATGGACATTTGCCAGCAGGCAAGTCATTTTTTGCAGTTGAGCATTCACCCCCCAACACACACACACACACACACACACACACACACACACACACACACACACACACACACACACACATATATATATACACACACACACACGCATGCACCCTGGCAGCATAAGAATGTCCTGTCTTGATCCCAGGCAGTTAGAGAAATTCCATCTATTAAAGCAGTTTAATTCATATTTGATAAGTTTTGTTCTTCTACCCCAAATCAATGATTTATTTATTTATTAACATTTGTTAACTGGGAATGTCCATGTTCCAGGGAGAAAAGCTCCGTAATTAACAATAAAAATGTATACAAATAAGTAGCAAAAACCATAAGCAAAAGTTAAAGGTTTTAACAAATATAGATCAAAGAAAAAATTTAAACATTAATATACAATATAAAACGTACTAGTATGAATAGAAACTTACTTAAACATTAGATAACCAATGTTACTGTAGTACAAGCAATTGAGTTGTTTGCTTTGGTGTTTCATGAAACAAAACAAAATAACTAAATATCATGGCAGTTCATTGAAAAAGAGAATGGTTGCAGTAGTAGAGCTAATATTGTCTGGGTAGAAAGTTATTTTGAGACTATGGAGCTGGCTTAGAAATTAGGTAGTCCTGCTTCTGTGGTGTTTTTTTTTTTTTTGATTGACAATGGCATTTCTGGTTGTCAAGGAAATAGTTTTTTAAAGTTACTTTGAATGTCTATATGCAGTCTATTTGGGTAATATGGGAGGGTAGAGAGTTCCATTTTTTAGCAATGCTATGTGAGAACAGGCATTGCCCAGCTCTTTAATTGGGCTCGGTTACATTTAGATGTAATTTATTGGAGGATCGAAGGGTGCATGCAGGGACATAACTTTGTAGTACTGATGACAGTGTTGGACAGTAATTTGGTATATAAATGGGTTTATGGGCTAGCATTAGCTGGGTATAGTGAAGATAGTTAATGAAATCCAACCAGTTCAATACATTTATTGCTTGGCAATGTTGGGAATGGTTGGGCCTTCCTAAGGCAAATTTTGTTTTTTATAGTAACAGGACTGGAGCTTGTTGCTGAGGGATGACTAAAGGTTAGTAAAGATGGTGCTACCATAAAGTAGGGTACCGATTAGTAAGGTACTTTCCAGTTTTGTTTTGGTGTTATTTTCCATGTAAACGTTATGATGACAGAGTTTGCCAAGTTTAAAGTGTGTTTTCTTTATTGTGTTGAGAAAGTGTTTTTCAAAGGTGAGTTTGTTATCAATTGTAATGCCTAGTAGTTTGGCATATTGTACTATTTCTATTTCAGTTCCGTCTTTAGCATAGATTTTGAAGTCTATGTCTGGTGCTTTTGAAAAAAATAATAGAAGGGCTGGATTAACAAAGTCTAAGAGTTGAGTAAGACTCCAACCAGCCAACATGTCTGCCGAGCGATCCAGGAACAGCCGGCAGGGGCGTGCAAGAGAGCTCCTAAAACGACTCTTACACGGACAGTGTTAGTTTATGCAAATTACCTAATTTGCTGCTGAAAGCTATGCAAATGAGGTAAATTTGTGATCCAGGAAACACTAACCTGTCAGAGTAAGAGTAAGAGTAGTGTTATGTGCAGAAATGTACTCGGTTGGCAACTGAGTACCGTTCTGCAAATAGCAAAACGGAGCTATGACAGCTCCAAATAAAGGATGCATCCAGTTGAGGAAGCATGCCAATGGCCAAATATATGGCAAATGGCATTTTTATGTGTTGCAAAATAATAAAAAATATTTTTTTCCCTCAATCTCAGATGTTTAAGCATAGCGCAGCGCCTCGCAAATGTGTGCCGCACTAAAAACAAGAAAAGCAAAAAATAAAAGCCACAAATAGAGATTTTATTCAAAATATTCATCTGCCATGCAGGTGAATGGCAGGCTGAAGACAACATGGCTACTGAGTAGTGCTTGCTAAAGGGGGAAGCTCAGTCTGAGAGATGTAACCAAGCATTAGTAGGCAATCCTATGCAAATGAGTATAAGGATAGTGAATCCCAATTTTCCCTGCCATGTGAATCATGTCCCTAGAGTGTAAGAGTAGAATTAGGGGAGAAACAGAGTAGATGATAGGTGACATCATGAGGGGGTATGTATCAAAAAGACTGTAAGATTATTGGAGCAGAGTGGCATGTGTTTGCTGTGAGTTGCTCAGGACTGGAAGAGGCATGTCTAAAGTTATCTAAACTGAAACCCAGAAACCGAAGGTGTACACCGTGGCTATCACTAAAGTTTCTTGCAAAGCCGCTTACACTGTGTGCATGTGTGTGCACGCCTGTAAACCTGTCTAAGCCTGTGTGTGCATGTGTGCACCCGTGCAAGCCTGTGTAAGGCTGTCTAAGCCTGTATACACGAATGTGCACCCGCCTAAGCCTGTGTAAGCCTGTGTGCGCCTGTGTGCACCCGTCTAAGCCTGTGTATGCCTGCGTGCGCACGTGTGCGCTCGTGTGCACGTGTTTGCATTTGTTTGTGCGGTGCTGCCCCCTGTGGAAACAGAAAGGGAAAAGGAAGGAATAGAAGTAGTAGGAAGCTAACCAAGGACAACTAGCAGAGCTGCCAGGTGAAATGTATCAGAATCAGCCAATTACACAGGCAGTAGACTAGCCCAGCCCAGCACTTTAAACTCTGCAAACAACATTCCCCCATGTTTTTTCTCAGAAACGCTGCAACACTGCAGTCAACAAAGAGAAGTGAAAACTTAAAAAGCGTACCTGATACAAAAAAATGTTAGGAGCTACCATTGCTGTTATAAGGCAACATGTGCAAGATGCTGAGGGTGTTGCCATTGCGAATGCTGCTGAGCAACCCACAGTGAGGAGACGGAGAAGAGTGTACAGACCCAGGGTAACCTACCAAGGGCCACATGAGCTGGAGATAGTGGGGCACTATAGAGTGGAAAGAGAGCTACTGCAGCAAATTGTTGAGCTGTGCTGGCCACGCCTCACACACAGAACCAACAGAGGGGAACCCATCCCAGTGGAAACCAAGGTATGTGTTGGCCTAAGAATACTAGCAACAGGTACCTTCCAGAGACCAACTGGTGATATGATGGGGATTTCACAGACATCAGCATCCAGGGTACTGCACCAGTTCCTGAATGCCATGTCAGCACATGTCAGTGATCATGTATATTTCCCCAATTCTCATGAGGTATTGGCCAGCAATATGCATCTCTTCCATCAAATAGCGGAATACCCTGAGGTAGTGGGTGCAATTGACTGCATGCACATACACATCAAAGCACCATCTGGTAAGTGGGGTAGGGCCTACATCAACCGCAAGGGCTTCCAATCCATCAACTGCCAGGTCGTGTGTGATGCCCAGAGCATAATACTGAATGTGTGTGCTGGCTACCCTGGAAGCTACCACGATTCCCATATCTGGCATCTGTCACAGCTGTACCAGACATTTGCCAATGGGGACATCCCTGATGGTCACCTAGTGGGGGATGCTGGATACGCACGGGAGCTGTGGCTGATGACACCCATCAGAAATGCACACACACCTGAACAAGAATTCCATAATGAGGCACACGCACAAACATGAAATGTAATCGAGCGTGTGTTTGGGATGCTCAAGTCATAGTTCCGGTGCCTGGACACATCTGGTGAAGCCTTACAGTACACACCAACTACATGTACCCAAATTGTCATGGTATGTGCCATGCTACACAATATGATCCTGTGAAAACAGCTGCAGCAGGAACAGAATGGGGCAGGGCCAAACAACCCCCCACCATTGCCAAGGCCTGCACAGGCACAGCGTGACTTGTAGGAGGAACAACCTGAGCCTTCTACAGAAGGCAGAAGGAGGCATGCCCAGTATGCCTTGGCCTTGGCAAAGAGGCAACGCATAGCACATACACTGGCTCAGTTGGAACCCTGGAAATGATACCTCTCTCTGACTCGCACATAAAATAAAAGCCTAACTTGACACTACCTGTTTCCAAACATGTATAGGGAGTGTAGTATGTGCATCCAACATAGGCAGCCCTGCAGCACCACCTGAGGCATGATTGCCATGTTTTAAGCAATATAAAGCAGTGCTAAGCAGCTTTTACCAATATCTAGTATATGTAAACAAAATTGCTAGAGCAATGTTGGGCAAGGTCGTGCAAAACTGAGCAAAGTCAGTTAAACATGCTCATATCTACTTTACTGTTCCTTAAGCAGTCTGGTCTGCCCAGCATGAAAATAAAAAGCAGTGACAGGGTTCGAACCCAGGATACTGTACATTACAATCGCAGTACTGAACCATTAAGCCATGATAACATTTCAGTGGCACAAACACAGCAGGACAATTGTACACTAATGCAAACACAAAGAAATGCTGTATCATGCCCCTAAAGAGTCAAATGGCTACCCCCCCCCCCACACGAATATGCAGACAGAGAACATCAGACCAGGTGGTGTGATGTGGGATGTGTTGTGTAAGCTATGAAGTCGCAAGCTAACATACATGACATTGGATGCTAAGATGTGTAGTACAGTAGTATGCCTCAAGCCAGTATGATAGGCAACAGTACAGACTGAAATGGTGTCCTGTACACAGCAGTGCAGGCATAGCAAATGTGTATAAGTGTCAGGTAAACCCACATCCTATGTACACCCACAGTAACAATCCGGTGTTCCCCCAGGTAGAAATGTACAAAGAATAGCCGTTCCCCCTGTATGTAGAAATGTTGATAAGTCTATGCAAAGTGTATCATGGAAGCCCTGCAGGCACAGCATGATCCCTGTTGATCTATGACACAAAGGTGAGCCCTGCTGTAAAAATACAATTTGATTTTCCATACAAATATAATATAAATGTCTATACCGGGCGTGCTCACACACTCCAACAAATGTAGTGGATTTCATTCAGCATAACACTGAAAGTTCATACTGGGCATGCTCGCACACAGGCTAAATACGGATGTGATAATAAGGGATCTATGGACAAATGTGGATAGTCATCTCTACTTCCAGAAACACATTCACAAAGTGGTCGGAAAATCATGCTATGTGTTCACACAAACTGCCAAGGTCTGTGCATGTAGGTCAAAGGAGGTTCCCACTACTCAGCAGTCATCAGACCTGTCAGAGAGTACCAAAACACACTTGCGATGAATCTGACCAGGCATGTTCAGCAGCTAGAAAGGCCAATGAAGTACCCTAACAAGAGGATTACTGGTCTCAAATAGTTGCCCCATGCAACAAGACTGAATGTAACCCAATCTGTACTCTGTTGCATACTGTCTACTCAGGAGATCTCTGCCCAACAGACAGATCCATGTTATGGTTACACTCAGATCTGTTCTGAGTTACAGCTCAATGGCACTAAATGTACAGAGCCAACTGATATTGCCAACATCCTGGCAGATAGGATCAGTGTTAACTTTACCCCCCCCTCGCCCATGAAAGAACACATCTCTATAAAGGAAGACTGCAAAGTTGCTGTCATAACGGCTTCACAGGTAAAAAACACTCTTCAAAGCCAGTATCACAGCAGCCATGGGACTGGATAACTTCCCAGGCTGTGTAGTACCTACTTCCCTGAAGTAAACATTAACATGGAAGGTCTGTGGCTACTGAAGTTTCCAGAGGACTGCAAACTAGGAGCCATAATTGTAAACACTAAAGATGCGGACATCCTAAAAAAGGGCCTCACTGAGACAGATGGCTGTTGTCAAAGCCATGGGTTCCAGCTCAATGCCAAAAGGTGCATTGTCATCCCCTTTGTTAAATACTGTGCAACCAAGAACTACAACATAGGTGGTAGTATACTTCACGCTGAAAGTGTGACAAGAGACCCTGGGTCACAGGTGGACAGTGGACACAGTTGTGATAATCACATTCCCACAGTAATCAGGAAACCCTCCTATGTGGCACACCTCATCACAAAATGTGTCTCATGCAGAATAGAAGAGGACATTCTTCCCTTCTACTCATTACTCACTAGAACTATAATAGTGTAAAATGCCACTGTTGCTATGTAAATCACAATCAACTACAACAATTGGAAAGCCAGCAGCAATACCTCACAAAGAGCATTAGTGACTTGAAATACATGCCATATACAGACCATTGCAAAATGCTCCATCCGTACTCCCTTGCATATCGCCTTCTCAGAGGTGTTCACTGCCTAACATACAAAGCTATGGCAAACACATAGCTGTTGGATATGCTCCACGTAAAACACTCACAATCCCTCTGACCTTCGGACCCAAAAACATGAGTGGAATACAAAAGGAAGGGGTATATCCACTTACCTTATGGATACCCACACCTTCAGGTTAGTGGCACAGCATGAGGCCTTGGAGGCCATGCAAGTGCAACTAACATTGGGCAAAGCTGCCCATCAGATTGTAGCCTACTACACATCATGTACCTTCTCTCAGGAACCTCACTCAGTATTCCGGAGAACAGTGGCAAATATAAAGGTCATATCAAACACCATTATATGAGGAGATTACAACTACCCAAACTTTGAGTGGTGGAATTACTAGTGTACAATGTCCTTTGCTCAATCATCCTAGAACAGCTGGTCACCATGCCCACTAGAGGTGACAACATACTGGACATGATCATCACCAACATGGGGTACCAGTGTTCCACAACAGAGATAAACCCCTCGCTGGTAATATCAGATCATTATGTAGTCACACTGGACATCCACATCCCACCCCCCCACCCAGTCACTGAAATCACTGTGAAGTAATTTGCAAAAGCAAACTGTGCACTTCCCAAGACCAAAGTGGAACGTTCCAAAGACCTCTTGCTATAGGATAATGGTAGACAATCTGCAGAATCATTTACAAGTGCATCCTATGAGCATCTACAGGGATGCATGGAATGAGACATCACAAATAAAACCAAGATGCACTCCTCCAAAAATAGGTCAACAATCAGGTGGTTGTTGGCCATAAATAAGCTAGACAACAGAAGGAGGAAACAAACACATGATAGATCCAACTTCACTATAGGAAAGGCATCACTGATCATTATCAGGAAGAAGCAATGATCACTCATAAAATAATCCAAGGACACTTTCTAAAGACAAATAGCCAAGGAATGTAAGAATAACAACCACAAAGAATTTGGTAGCTATACCAGACATGTAGGTGTCAACTTCCAAATATGCTGTCAACTACTGAAAAAAAGGAAAGAAATACACCAAACCAACTTTCATTTCCCACATCCAGGGGAAGAAGTTTAGTGTAACCTCCCCCCATCACCAGCAAAAGGGCCTGTGTCTGTCACAGAAGGATGCAGAGCCCCAGACATCATGGACATGCAGGTAAAGACAGCCCTCACCAACGCTACGACCACAGCATCAATGTAACTGTATGGTGTCCCAGGCTGCATCTTACACTAGGCCCATAAGGAACTACATCCTCACCTACATTCACTGTCCAGACTCAAGTGTACCACAGGCTATGTACCCAAAGAATGGCATACACTAACAGTCATCCAGCTCCACAAAGGGGGTGCCACAACAGAACCTGGAAACCATTGCCCAATATGTCTACTCAGCCTGGTCTACAGAGCTATTGAGCAAATTGTCATGGATCCCATAAACTGAGACATTGGAGACCTCCAGACACTGGACTCTACACAACTTCGCCTTGTTAAAGGCAGATCCTAGCTCTCAAACATAGTTGACTTATTTCAAACAGTTGCCAAGGACATAGATGGAGGTGAAAGTAGTCCACACAGCCCACCTGGACCTCACAAAGGACTTTCTACACCATTCCCCACTCTGTCATCAGGGACAAGTGTACCAGCTTGAACATTAACAGCTATGTCACAGGATGGGTGGCCAAGTGGCTCACATATCAAACACACATGTTCAGAGTTGCGGGTGCCATGTCCAACTCTAAACCAGTCACAAATGGCATCCCACAGGTCTTGGTCCTGGGACCCCACCTGTTCAGTAGATACTGCTCAGAGGTAAAGGCAAGCATGGGAGGTGTATGGCTGAACAGGTTTGCAGATGAATGGTAACTGTGATCCATATTCGACTTTACGGCTGACACAGACATCCTTCAGAAGTGTCTTACAGAGACAGATACCTGGTGTCATAACAATGCCCTCAAGTTGAATGGCAAAGAATGCATAGTCATTCCCTTTGGGTAAAACAAAGTGCACACAAATTACCACATAGGTGGTAATCCGGTATGTACGGAGAAAGTCATTATGGCCCTGGGGACACAGGTAGAAAGTAAACTCCCCTTTGATGATCACATGGTCAAAGTGTTTAGACATTCCTTCATTGTAGCCCACCTAATGTCACCTAATGTAACCTACTTTGTATAGTCTGATGATGTCACCATCCTACAAATATACCTGTGGAAGGAATAGCCTCCAGTAAAGTGTATAGCACTGCATGTAAATGCGTACTCCTGTAGTATGATAAAGTAGTTAGGCAGGGGTTAAAATCCTACACTTGACAAGTGTGTGGTCTCCTTTGGAAAGAACAACCAATTTGGAGAGTAGTAAAACATCTTAAAAGTGGTAAACTAATCTTTGTCAAGTCTGATGATGGCAATGTTCTACAAATATACCTGTGAAAAAGAGACCTCCCAGTAATGTGCATAGTGTGTCGTGTTAACGCATACTCCTCTAGTATCATGAAGTAGCAAGGTAGGGAGTTGAATCGTGCACTTGACAACTGTTTGTGTGTGGTCTCCTGGTGAAAGACCAACCTTTTAGGAGAGTAGAAAAACACCTTAAAGGTGGTAAACTAATCTTTGTCAAGTCTGATGATGTCACCATCCCACAAATATACCTGTGGAATAGAGAGCTCTCAGTAATGTCTGTAATGCATTGTGTTAATGCGCACTCTTCTAGTGTCATGAGGCAGCGATTTGAATCCTCCACTTGGCAACTGTGTGTTTGTGTGTGGTTTCCTGGTGAAGAAGCAACCTTTTAGGAGAGTAGTAAAACACCTTAAAAGTAGTAAACTAATCTTTGTTAAGTCTGATGATGTCACCATCCTACAAATATACCTGTGGAAAAAAGGATGCCCACTAACGTGTATAGCGTGTCATTTTAATGCATGCACCTTTAGTTTCATGAAGTAATTAGGTAGGGGTTTGAATCCTGCACTACACAACTGTGTTTGTGTGTGGTCTCTTGGTGAAAGAGCAACCTTGTAGGAGAGTAGTAAAACACCTTAAAAGTGGTATACTAATCTTTGTCAAGTCTGATGATGTCACCATCCTACAAATATAGCTGAGGAAAAAAGAACTCCCAGTAATGTGTATAGTGCTTTGTATTAATGTGTACTCTTCTAGTATCATGAAGTAGGTTGGTAGGGGTTTGAATCCTGCACTTGACAACTCTGTGTTTGTGTGTGGTCTCCTGGTGAAAAAAAAACCTTTTAGGAGAGTAGTAAAATCACTTAAAAGTGGTCAACTAATTTTTGTCAAGTCTGATGATGTCACCATCCTACAAACATACCAGTGGAAAAAAGAACACCCAATAATGTGTATAGCACATCATGTTAATGCGTACTTCTCTAGTATCATGAAGTTGTTAGGTAGGGGTTTGAATCCTGAACTCGGTGAGTGTGTGTGCAGTATGTGTGTGACATGGTTGGTCAATGTGTTGTGGGTTTTGCTTTTACTACTGTAAGACATATCAGTATGCATTGCACATGTGAGCTAGCTGTGTGGCAAATACATATACGTACATGTTACCTCATTTATTGCATGTGTGGGAACCCTGCATTCTCCCAGAACGCAGCTGTCATCTTTGCCAGACTGTGCTGCTGCTTCCCAGACCTTAGGTCACATCTGTATGCTTGTGACAAGCCCAGCCACTGCAGTGATCCCTGGCCTAGGTCATCCATGTCACACATACTCATTACGGTTTCTATTGAAATGTGTGAGTGAGGGTGTATGGCCGAGGTATATGCCAGACCTGTTCAAATGCAGCAAAGTCTGTCAATGATGACTATTCATTGCAGGTGTACAACAATCTTTGTGGATATGCATGCAGACGCCTTATTGTTTATGTGATCCACCGAGGGATTTCAAAATACCTTTGGAAATGTGATTATCAAAGGGGAGATGAAGCAACACTTGGTTGCATGTACACATCGGTACGTGTTCATCATGTTGGTGGCTACTACCTATATGGTACTGTGGGGATAATATGTTCCATAAAGGTGGATGACTATGCTTAGTTTGGCTTATAGCTTTACAGCATGGGTTTGAGAACAGGCATCTGTCAGTATGATACCTTTGTGGAGGATGTGTATGTCATATGGAGAATGCATTATAGGCCACAGTATGCATTACCAGACGTGGACGGGCATATCCCTACTGTGATTGCTTGTACCTAAGAGAGCTATATGCCAAACAGGAGTGGTCTCAGTAATGGGTGCAGGTGAAAACCACTGGTTACTGGCATAGTATAGTACCTGAAGGATCCAAATGTTGCTGTGTGTCCTACATCTCTGTGTCAGTTGTCAAGACATCATCTAACGATTGGTTATGGTCAGGCTTTTGAAGTTATGTATGCTACCAGAATGCAAAACAATGACAGATAGTAACAGTATCACCCACAGCACAGTGTCAGACCATGTCATGCACACATGTGTAGTCAGGTTCCTAAATGTATGTAGTACAATGCATACTAGCCACCAATAGAAACTATGAAGTGTTAACACTGTGTAATACAGGGCATGTCACCCTGCCCATGTGTCCACTATGCACGTACATGCAGACAGTGCACCTCCACCATGTTCACAAATGTACACCTGCAAATCTAAGCTACACACATCCCACACATACTGTCCACTCTCTAACACATGCTGCCAAAACTACACACATCAGCCAAGTGGCACGTGGGCGGACAATACACTATTGGACCTAACTCTGATGTAAACAATACAACATTGACAATCATAACTTTAATGCATCATGCCTGCTCAGCTAAATCTTCAAGCATATCATTACACTCTACTGCTGACAACATGCTAACATTGCTATACTGCTATAAAGTCACCCTGTGCATCAGCACCATGGTAGCCTGTTCCTGTATCGATGTTACAGATGACAGGAGGTGGCACAGGTTTCATCATATGCATAAGGTGTGTTGTTGGTTTGCCAGAGGCCTACAGTGAGCCATCAAATTGACATGTATGTGTGTGTGTGTGTGTGTGTGTGTGTGTGTGTGTGTGTGTGCGGGGCAAGAGCACTGCTATGGGCCAATATTGATGTAATGTGTGTGGGTATGTGTTAGCCCTAGGTGTGTGGTTTATGTGTGTGTGTCTGCATGCACACAGTTCCACCATGTGGCTGCCATATATGGGTATTTGTGGGACAGCCACAGACTGTGCCTGCCAGGCTTTACAGATCACCATCTCTGGCCATGGATATGGTACCTGTGCCTGGCAGGGGTGCTACTGACACTATCAGGTACTAAGCCAGACTGGGTACTATCCCCAGAGGTAGATGGATGTACACTGGACCCAGGTCACTGCTGGGACTGTCCAGAGTCACGTGCATGTGGTCTTCTAGGATGTTCTATGGACAGTGCTGGCACTATGGGAGCGGCTGTGACTTGATGGACATCAGCGGCGGCTGCCAACTGCTGATGTTGCTGGCATACGTCCACATCGACAACTCAACCATTCTGCACTGTCCTGACACATGGACATGACATTGCGGAGGACATCTAATGTCTCTATCCAACGTCTATCAGTGACCTTGGTGTAATTATGGATGGCACCTGCTAGGTCACAGATACTGTCGATGATGGTGGTATGTGCCCTCTGTGCCCTTAGTCCCTGTCTGGTGTACCGTTCCTTACTTGCCTGTGCCTCCATGACAGCCTGGAACATGCATGAGGTTGTAAGACCTGAGGCACATCTGCCAGTGGCATGATGAGCAGCAGTGCTCTGACGAGAACCCCTGGACATCTGCCTATGTGGTACCCTTCCAGACATCTGGGTATGGCTGCTGTGTCGGGATGCATGTGCCATGGATACCACACTGTCCTGGCCAATGCTGACTGTACTCTGACCCTCAGCTAAGGACATTGGTGATGAATGTATTGGCAGTATGACTGTGTGCATGGATGGGGTGGACACTTCTGTACTGTCGATTGGTGGCCCAACGACAAACCCAGTCAAACATGCGTGTGCCTCAACACACCTATCATCAGTATCACTATTTTGCTCAGTTTCATCAGTTTCCCTGCTGTAGTGAGCCAGCCCAAAGTCAGCACCTGTGAAAGGAAGACAGGAAACACACTTTACGACCTGTACATGATGTCGGCACAGATGCACACATGCACACATGAACACATGCACACATGCACACATGAACACATGAACACATGAACACATGAACACATGCACACATGTACACATGAACACATGCACACATGCACTCATGAACACATGAACACATGCACACATGAACACATGAACACATGCACACATGCACACATGAACACATGCACACATGAACACACGCACACATGAACACGTGCTCACATGAACACATGCACACCTTGAACACATGCACACATGAACACATGCACACATGCACACATGAACATATGAACACATGCACACATGAACACATGCACACATGCACACATGCACACAAATGCACACCTCACTAAAACAGACACACACACACGCACACACACACACACACACACACACCACCAGCACTCCAGAACATACTCAATAGTTGTCTGTAATCAGCATAGCGTAAAAACTTACACAGAACAAACCTACTTGATAGTAACTGTAATGCCTGATAGTGACAGTGAACTATTTACATTACCTGGAACGTGGAAGGAGCGAGAGGCGCTATTAGCATACCAATGTCGGCGTTTTCAGAGTCGGTTATTTATGTTGTCGGTGATATAAGTTTTCGGTGTTGTCATGTCGGTTAACTGCTTGTCGGTTATGTGGTATTTCGTTTATCTAAGGTAGAACCATATATATATATATATATATATATATATATATATATATATATATATATATACACATGTATATATATATATAGATATATATATATATATATATATACACACACACACACACACACACACACATAAATATAAACATCCATTGTGTACATATAGATATACATATAGGCACATATACACTCCACGTTTCATGGTGGGAATATCAATTATGCGAAGGTTGAAAGGTATACTGTTATGTAATAATATTGCACAGTGTTGTGCGGAATGCATTGAAGGTGTTCTCAGCCCATGTAGCTTTAACAGGCCTCACTGGCTGCAACACTGCAAACCTGAAAAATCTTACCCACAGCGTTTAGCCACCACATGTCATATACCAGCACTGTATGCTGTCTTGTTTGCCACACACTACAACCTACATAGAAATATGCACATAACAACCTTCACCAACATATATATGTCCACCCTTCACAAACAGTTGCAGTATGTCCCTTGCTCTATGCACATGTACAGATGCTAATATATCTGACACAGACAGATCTCTCCATATGTGTGTGCCATACACACACAAGATCCACACTGTTGTAAGTCCGTGGAGCTCATGGCTGACCTGTTGGGCCTTGCTGCAACATGAACAGGTGTCACATGTGAGCACACAGTAATATTACAGTGTGTATATATAGCTGCAAATGCTAGATTAGCATACTAGCCTGGTACAGCTGTTGCCAGTGCTAAGCTACACATTAATATGAATATCATGCATTTGTTACTCTGTCACATCCATGTTTATATAACTGTATGCGCTACTCTCCCAAAACAGCCATTGTACACACTGCTGTACAGAACACAGATAACATGGATCAGATGTTTGACATTTAATGCTGTACTACATATGTCACAGTCATACCCCACTGCACACAGCTACACACTGATTTCTCCATGGCAGTAGTTATGCAAGGCATCTGTGCATAGATATGTAATGCTGCCACATATGGATGATTCAAAGTATGTAGAGTACTCTTCAAAAACATCTACTACATGCCAGTAAATACATATCTGTTACATACCTTTCCTTTGTATGCATTTGCATTTGTCAGTTCCGTGTGTTTATTTATTTTTTTTATTTTTTTTTTTTTAGTTATATCTTATATATTTTTTTTAATATATATATATATTTTTTTTAATATCTTATTTTTTTTTGCTGTTGCTGTTGTCAGTGTCTGTCTGTATGTGTCTCTGTGTGTCTCTATCTCTCTCTCTCTCTCTCTCTCTCCGTGGCTGCAATGAAATGATTGCATGTGTGATCAGCAAGTACAGCCTGCTTTTATAGGTATCTGCACATATGCATGTGATGGCCTCTGCACCAATTGGTGGCCACCATTTGGAAATTGCATGCAATCTGCTGTGTGGTAATTGCAGTACTCACTGTCATAGCAACCCAATGCTATAAATTACTAGGTCAGGTAGGCGTAGCCCTTTCAGCTTTCCAAAGTGGGGCCCATGCTTGTTTGCTATGGACACCATTGTGTAAGTCAGAAGGTTGGTATACTTCTTATATCTGAAGCTAGGGGTGTAGCCAGTGATTTGAATGTTGTACTCAGACCTGAATGTTGCCACTTCCAGTACACAGTTGTCAGTGTAGAACTGTACTCACCCCTACAAATGCTAACACAAGAAACAATGGAGTATGTAGTTTTTTTTCTACTTATACATTTAGCTGCCATAAATACGTAGTTATTGAGATGTATTCATTTGGCACATGAACTGTTTGTGAACTGCTATACTGTGAATATTAATGTACTCACTTCTGCACAGTTGGTGCTTTTTTATTGTTGACATTAGCACAGGATGCTCATGAAAACTGGACAATTCCAGAACAGAGTATGCCTACCTACATCCTTGCTGGACCCTGAACACTTAGGTATTTTGTACGTTTGGGTGGGGATTGTCCTTCTATGATACTGTTTGGGGTGTTGTAAAGTGCTGCTGTAACATTATTTACTGGTAGAATGTCTGGTTCTGTTATTACAGTTATGTAATGCAATTCCACAACAACTGCTGGTAAATTTCCACAGAACAGGTGTTGTGTTATGGCATTCCTATCTTTCATTTACATTCACTCATTCTGATGCATGATATATATATTTCAGAAGCAAGCAGCTATGTATCTACTGTGGCTTAGTAGTACTTCATGCAGTTTAGTGTGTCCAAGGTCTGGGATTCAAGACTGACAGTGGTGTTTTATTTTGTTGATGAGCAGAACAAGGGCCCTCACATGCATGGTGACTAAGGCAATTTTAAGCAGTTATAAGCGGGTTTGCGCTGGTTTGTGTGATGCTTAACAATACTTAGCTAAGCGCACACATGTGCACACTTGTGCAAACCCGCTAACTACTGCTCAACAGTGCTTACTCCCGCTAACCCCCGCGCTAATTGTTTTGAAAGAAATGAAAATGGGGAGATAGGAAAGTGGTGAAAAAGGGGCACAAAGAGGGTAAGACAGTAGAGAAAACAGATAGGGATGTGCAGGATGGGTGTAGGGAAGGTCCAAAGCTGCCCATTTCTTTAACAGCAACAGCTGTGCATATACTATGAATTTTGAGGGAATTTTGAAACCTTCAACCCCTGAGAGAGGGGTGAGGACAACAAAGTATATTGTACTGCCGATTAAATTTCAGTTTATATCTCCAGCGGACATGTGTGCAAAATGGGCAGCTATGTATCGGGTGTAATTTTTTTTGTGGGAGCAGATTGCCCTTTTATTTCAGGTGAGATTGGAATGTGGGGTAGGGGAAGTAGGTATATTTGGGGAGGTACACAGACAAGACAAACAAGATGCATACAGGGGCAGAATATGACGCATGGGGTGGGTGAACACCATTGATGGGGAAAGATGTTTGGAAACCTCAAGCCCATGAGCCCACAGATGGCAACAGTGGAACTGAGATCCCACCCATGGGCAGTCACCACTGCACCTTCACAGCCCAGATGGTGGCTGTGCTGGGGGCTGCATAGGAGGGGCAGGCTCACCCATGAGTCACGCCACTCTTGCCTCAAACTGGCTTAGAGGATCAGCAACTGAACACTGGATCTCCCTAAGCACCACAGCCTGAACGTTTCGGAGGGTGATAGGTGGCCTTCCTTTGGCCACGCTTGCACAGGAGGATGAGCCCCATCCTCTGCAGCTCTTCCACCCAAAGGTGGCACAGAGCCAAAGGAGGAGGAGGTCCCAGCTGAGCACCGGACCTGCTGGTGCCAGGTGCCATTGCCAGCTGAGGTGGGACAGGTGGGACCACTGGGACCAGCCTTCCCATATGTTCTATGTTTAGGAGGATTTAATGACAATATGGGCTGGTAACAGCCAACAGCATTCCAAATTAATTGTAACAGCATGCAGCAATATTCCCATTAACCCAACACACCAGAGTTCCAACAGCTGAACAGCAAGCATGACACGTGCATATATAGAACAACAGAGGACATTCCAACAGTATGCATGTTTGATTGGTGGCAACAGGCCACCAAGACTGTGGTATTTGAACAGGGCACATGCATCAAAGTAAATGCAGATATTTATAAACCAATAGGACATATGTCCCAACAAATGTTTTGAGATTAGACATACCCATTGAGGTGTGGAATTGCATTGTTTATGCACATACAGTAGGTTGTAAAAAGATACCTCCATTAACATATTATATGTACTTATAGTTTACACTACATTCCTATTGACTGCATGTGCATATCCCCTACATGTATTATTACACTAGGCAAAGTCCATTACATAGTGAAATGGGTTTGACTAGTTCCTTATATACCTGACCTGTATCTGACATACAAACTGTCCAGGATACAGATGTTACTGCTACATATTTATATATATTTTTTTATATTTATATATCTACATATCTGGATGTGTTTAGGTGACATTATCAGTTATATTTCTACAGCCCCCTACAGTTTCTAGCAGCACACTGACATTTCTGGGGTACAGATTAACAAGCTACTCGTGTGCCAGATTTACCTATGCATGCCAGCCATTAACCAACAGTTGAGGACTGTATATATGGTTCACAGCTACTGGCACTCCCTTCATCCACTTTATATGGGCCTGCCCAACTCTGGGTTGACAGCGCTTAATACAACAGTACTAATTATATAATGTAATAGTGCAACAACATTTCGAAGTAAGTAACATGGACACACTCCAGGAATTATACCTTTATTAATTACATTACACACCTTTCTAGAGGCTCTCTCATTTATTTGATATTACAATGCATGCAGAAGACTTATTCAAGATGTATTATACCTTTATTAACGGGTTGCAACACTCTTTTTCAGGCTCTCTCGCTTATTTTATATAACAGTAAATGCAGAGAAATTATTCAGGACTTATTATATATTTATTAATGGGTTACAACACTCTTTTTCAGGCTCTCTCACTTATTTTATATAACAGTACATGCAGAGATATTATTCAGGATTTTTTATACCTTTATTATTGGGCTATAACACTTTTTTTCAGGCTCTCTCACTTATTTTATATAACAATACATGCTGAATAATTACTAACCTGCCTGGTGGCACAGCCTTAGCAGCCTATCTGCACAGGCTTGCTGATTCGCAGCACAGACACCTGCAGCTGTGAAGTAAATGAAGGGATACTGAGACATACATATTCATAATATATACTACAATACCAATTCTTACATACTCCATTCCATGGCTACCTACTCAGTAGTGGGACATTATTATTCCTATGGGCCTCTTGTATCAATTGGTTCAGTTAGTCCTGCTTGCATCTCTTCAGGTCTGCATGGTGGTGTCTGACTTGCTCACCAGTCCAAGGGATGCCTATGGCACTGGTGAGATCATGTGCTAGATGGTTCCAGGCTTCTGCTTTGTACTCAGTGCCTTGGAACTGGCCCTGCAGGAGTCTTGCATCATGATGATGGACGAGGAGCCAAACCATCAGTTTTGACTCCTCAATTCCCCACTGTTGCGCTCGAAAGTGAAAGCCCTCTCCAGCACCGGCCATTCTGACTGCAGATGGGAGCTAAAACCAGTTATGGTGATTATTCCCACCTATGTAGCTTAAATATGCCTCATTTCCCGGACTTATTTGTGATTGGCCAGTTTTGAAAATTCTTAGCTGAGTGCACACCTGCTTAGCACTGAGTAAACTTTCATTAATATGTATATGTATGTTGACACTGCATCAATAGCAAAAACTGTCATGGCTTAGTGGTTCAGTACTGTGATTATGATGCACAGTATCCTCGGTTTGAGGTCTGTCATTGCTTTTTATTTTATAGGCTCATTGGTTCATACTAGGCTATCTGCCTTAGGGCATTTATAAGCCTAGCCAAAATGTGTTTGGCTTTCGCCACCCATTTTAAATTAATTTTGCTATGCCTTTTTTCGAGGTTAGTATACTGTGCCTCTGTCTAACAGTGACACAGAAGTGATACCCAGGGTAAACCTACGATCTCTCATCCACTCATCAAGATTCCTCTTGAAGAGAGTCAATGAGGGACTCTTCCTAACCTGGACTGGGATTTAATTCCAGAGTGAAGGGAGCCCCTGGGTTATGAATCTGTCCCTCCAGCATGTCCTATTTATTTCAGTGCTGAGGTTCAAGTCTCTCGAGCGCGTAGCTCGATGGGATTTGGATTTTCTGAGGTGCAGCATGTCCATTAATTCTGGGTTGGACATGGCTTTATACATCAGGCACAGATCGCCTCTGAGCAGGTGGTATGCCACTGAGTAGAGCTGGAGTTTCTTTAACCAGGCAGCATATGGCATCTGTTTGAGCCCTTTGATCCTCTTGGTGAGGTACTTTTGGGGTCTTTCCAGTTGCTGCAAGTGTCTGGTAAGGTACATCCCAAAAGGGGCATTGTACTCAATTATGGGCCTGATGAGGGATGAGTAAAGAGGCACGAAGACCTTCCCTGATCTAGATGTGAATCACTTCATGATTAGGTGGGCTATATAAAATGTTTTTCTAACCACTTTGGCTACGTGGTTGTCAAATGAGAGATTGCTATCAACTTGGGTCCCCAGGTCCCTAATTACTTTTTCTGTACTTAATGGATTACCACCTATGTGATAATTTGTGGGCACTTTGCTTTTGCCAAAGGGGATGACTATACACTTTTTTGGCATTTAGCTTGAGGCCATGGCTCTGGCACCAGTTGTCTGTTTCTATGAGGCCCTTTTGGATGATGCTTTTGTCAGCTGGGGAGTTGATTATGGCGCCCAGTTTGCAGTCATCTGCGAACTTGGTCAGCCACAGTCCTTCCATGTTGGCCTGTACCTCCGAGAAATATATACCGAATAAGAGAGGTCCCAGGACTGAGTCTTGTGGGACACCACTTGTAACTGGTTTGGAGTCTGACATGGCTCCAGCAATTCTAACCATGTGGGTTCTGTCCTTGAGCCAGTTTGCAACCCATCTAGTGACATAGGGATCTATATTTAAGCTGGTGAGCTTATCTATAATGCCCGAGTGGGGTATTGTATCAAAGGCTTTTGCGAGGTGCAGGTAGGCTGTGTGGACCACCTTCCCCTCGTCAATGGCCTTGGTGACTGTTTCAAAGAAATCAACCAGGTTTAAGAGGCAGGATATGCCCTTAACAAAGTCAAACTGGGTAGGATCCAGTGTCTGTAGGTCCCCAATATCTTTATTTATGAGGTCCATAATGATCCTTTCCATAGCTTTGCTGACCAAGCTAGTCAGGCTTATGGGCTGATAGTTTCCAGGATCTGTTGAGGCACCACCTTTGTGGAGAGGGACCACTGTTGCTGTACGCCACTCTTTGGGTACATATCCTGTAGTAAGGCTGAGATTGAACAGTAGTTTTATGTTTGGGTTTAGCTCTTCTTGGAGTTCATGTAGGACGCAGCCCAGGACACCGTCTTGTCCCATTGATGCTGTGTTTTTTGCTTTGGAGAGGGCAGCTCTTACCTGAGCATCTGAGATGTCAGGGGGGCAGCACTCTGCTGGGATAGATATTTGCCCTTTTGGTGGGGAGGGGGGGGAGAAGTTTGCATTGAACCTGTCAGCTAGGATGTTGGCAATGTCTGTGGGTTCGGTGAAATTTTTGTCATTTTGGACTAATTCTGAACATATCTGGGAATTCCCACCCAGGTTCCTAACACAACTAAAGAAAGCCTTGTGATTATCCTTAGTTTCCTGTACAATTTTTCTCTCGAAGCTGGCCTTAGACAATTTTATGAGTGCCCATAGTTTTTTGCTAATAGTGATCAGTGATGTCTTCCCTTTTTGGGATTGTGCTCTATCATTTAGTAGCTTCCTTCTTCTGTTGTATAGTTTGTTTATGGCTGGGGTCCACCAGACAGGACATCTGCCTTTGGAGGATTGGATCTTGGTTTTATTTGGGATTGCATGATCCATGCATTCCTGAAGGTGTTCATAGAATGCATTTATAAAGGATTATGCGGTCTGGGCCATATTTTCCACAGGCCCTGGGGCTTTGAAGGATTCCACCTCAGTTTTGAGGAGTGTGAAATTTGCTTCAGAGAAGTTTTTCACTGTGGTTTTCTGGGCAGGGGGTGGGGTCGGGATGTGAATATCCAGTGAGATTAGTTTATGGTCTGATCTTACCAGTGAGGGATACACTTCTGGTCTGGAGCATAGAGTCCCTATGTTGGTGATGATCAGGTCCAGTATGTTTTCCTTTCTTGTGGAAATGGTAACAAGTTGTTCCATAGCATTTGAGTTTATAAATTCTAGGAACCTTTGGGCTAGGGTGTTGGAGCTAGAGTAATGCTCCCAGTCTATGTTTGGGTAGTTGAAGTCACCCAATATAATGGTGTTTGGAGAGACCTTCATATTTTCCAGTGTTCTCAGGAAGGCCGAGTGGGGTTCCTGGGTTTGGTAGGGTGGTCTGTAGCAGGCTATAAACTGGAAGGCAGTTTTACCCACTGTTAGTTGCACATGGATAGTGTCTGATGCTTTGTGCTGTAGCACCAACCTGGAGGTGTGGGTATCTTTGATGAATATTGATACTCCCCCTCCTTTTGTGGTTCGGTCCAAGTTTTGGGGCCAAAAAACATGGTATGAGGTATAACCTGGTAGTGCTGGGGTGCTTTCGGGAGCTTTGAACCAGGTTTCTGTTACTGCACAGATATCAATGTTCTCCATGCTAAGGAGAGTTTTGAGTGCGTGCATCTCGAGGTTTAGTCTTCTGGTGTTGAATAGCATTACTTTAGTTTCTTATCCCTTGTGATACCTATGGAGGTGGGTTTGTCTTTTGAGCCTTGCCTAAAAAAGGCACTATGGAGGTAGCAAGAGCCTTTGCCAATATCCGAAAGCCCAGGGGTGACAGCTGCAAGCCGTCCCTAGCAAAGCATTGTGGGTTGTCAAGCATGTCATCCCAAGCTGACAGGCATTAGACCCCCTTTGAATGACACCAATACTTAAGCCAATTGTTGAAATTGATCATCTTGGATTCATATTGTGGCATCATTCTTGGTGAGGGTAAGATGCTACTCAAGGTCAGGGTCATACCGGCCTGGGCCACATGCTCAGAGAGCTCCTCTATGTCTCTTTTCATGTAGTCCAGGGAGGTACATCTCAGGTCATTCACACCAGCATGGACAATGACTGAGTCATATTTCTACTTGCCTTGGAGTGACCTGAGTGCTTGTGTTATGTGGCAGATCCTAGCGCCTAACAGGCAGCTCACAGTGGCCGTCTCCTTGTTCAGCCTGGTGAGCGAGACGTCATTGTGCCTGACGATAGAGTCACCTATTACAAGTATATCAGGTGTGTTGTTTAGCCTTAAGGGCTATGACTGTTCGGCACACTTTGCTTTGTGAGCTATGTGTTGCACGTGTTTTGTTTTGGGGTAGTGGTTGCTTGGGTGTCTGCTTTGGAGGTCTCTGCTGCTTAGGCAGATTTTTCTTTAGAGCCTCCAAGTATGTTTTTGTGTGTTTATGTGTTTTGTTTGCTGTCGTGGTAGGTCTATGTGAGACTGGAATTGTAGTGAGTGTGGTTTCCTTCTCCTCCTGACTGGTTATGCCAGTACTGTGTTGAGAGAGCTTAGCCTCCAGTTTGGCTATATGGATGCATCTCTCACATGTGTTGGAATTTGTTTGGTGGAGGAGAGGGTTGTCTGTGTACATGAGGCAGTTGTAACATTGCCTCAAGATTCCCAGATTCACCAGCTGGACCGGCAAGGAGAATGACAACTGACCTTTGGACATGCTAGAATAGTATTGGGAATTCCTTTATAATTGAAAAAAAGGGCCAATGGGGAACAAGGTACTCAAGGGGAGTTTGTGAGGGTGTAGTGCTTTTAATTTTTTAGTGCTGACTTATATAATTGCTTTAGTGAGCAAGTGCCAGGTAACTTAAATGCAATGTGTTACAGGTAACTTAAATGCAAAAATGACAAACAATAACTTTCTTTTAAGTGAAACAAGGAAATAAGTACAGTAAGCAATGCAGATATCACTAGGGATCCACAGAAGCACTGAAAAGCCGTGTTTTAGGTGGTATTAGTGTTTCAGGGAAATAACAAGCAGACAAACAACAAGCATACAGACAAAGCTAGATTCAGCAGGCCTGGATCTAGTCTATGCTACAGCAAACAAGGTGTACCAATTTCAGTAAGAAACAGTTATAATATGCAGGCACTATAAGCTTTTGACCAGAAATTCCCAGTTCAGAAGGGCAGAGTCCAGCCTCTCCTCCCAAAAAAGTGCAGACCACGAACCTTCTTAATGTAAAATAACTGGCCTGAAGCCCCAGTGCTTAAACCAGAACTAATACACTTTTAGAATAACAGACACTGAGCCCTCAATCAGCAGTTCCCAACTTAGAAGGATGTATGCTACCTGTCCTGCCACCACAGTGCAGGCCACAAACCTTCCTAATGTAAAACAACTGGTCTGAAGCCCAAGTGCTTAATCCAAAAGACTTAGAATGATAGTTACACTTTAATCAAGTTAGTACCAAGCAGTAATAAATACAATTGAATACTTTAAAGAATGCCTGGATTAGTGCTCAAGTTATACAAACAAAGCTAGATTCAACAGGCCTGGATCTAGTCTACGCTACAGCAAACAACGTGTACCAATTTCAGTAAGAAGCAGTTCAAATATGCAGGCACTATAAGCTTTTAACCAGAAATTCCCAGCTCAGAAGGGCAGAGTCCAGCCTCTCCTCCCACAAGAGTGCAGACCACGAACCCTTTTAATGTAAAATAACTGGCCTGAAGCCCAAGTGCTTAAACCAGAATTAATGCACTTTTAGAATGACAGACACTGAGCCCTCAATCAGCAGTTCCCAACTTAGAAGGATGTAAGCTACCTGTTCTGCCACTACAGTGCAGACCACAAACCTTCTTAATGTAAAACAACTGGTCTGAAGCCCAAGTGCTTAAACTAAAAGGCTTAGAATGAGTTACACCAAGCAGTAATAAATACAACTGAGTACTTTTAAGATGACGCAAAAGCAAAATAAAGTAGGAAGAAACAGAAATACAGTAAAAGCAGATATATTTTTTTTCAGAAAAGTAGCAAAAACAGTAGTAAAAACAATTCACATACAGTGCAAGCTGGCACACTTGAGTATGTAGCAATATTACAAATATTTTTTTTTTTTTACTACTTGCCTGACCGGCTAGGAGGTGTGGCTGTGTTTAGGAGGCTTTCCTCAACTTTGCCCAACATTGCTCTACGTTGCCCTACGTTGCCCAATGTTGCGCTAGTTAGCATGGTGCGCAGCTTCACGCAAACATGTTTTGTTTGTACTAGTTGGTGCAATGTGCAGCTCCATGCAAAGCCATTGCACTAGTTAAAGCAGTGCTTAGCTATGGGCGAATATTGTTAAATGTGCTTAATACTGGTAAACATTGCTTAGCAGTGCTTCACATTGCTTAAGGTAAGTTACTTATGCATTCATTAGTATGCATAACTGTTTCACCTTCTTATATATATTTAAAATATCGTTCATGACCACGTAGGCCATTTCAATGCATTTTAATAAAATTTAAAAGGTAAATGTCAGGAATTATTTTTATGCACGGATTTCCTACAGAAAATGGAAAGGGGAGTGGTGGGACTCGAACCGAGAATGCCTCCTCTTTGTGCGAAGGCTCTACTACACTATTGCACTTAATTTGCATATAAGTGGTTTATTATCCTCTTTGATGTCGAAACTGCTAACTGTAGCTAAGCAATGGCCACACCCGCGCAAACACACACAAATATGGGCAGCTATATCGGGAATAATAAAAAAAATTTCATTTGTACAGGGGTTTTGAATGTGGGGGGTGTAGTGTTGGGGGTATACACATTTGAGCGGACTTGCTCATATCTGCTGACATTTGCAGATTTAGACATTTGCAGGGGCATGGATATTTGGACTGCTCTGTAGTCTGACACGCCCCCTGCACTCCTACATGCTCCGTGTTAGCCTTGGAGCTGAGTCAGCACACCCTCATGAATATGCATGGCATAGTGACATCATACTCTTAGGCTGCCATTTCCGAGTAAGACTTAGTTAGTCTTACACAGATGATTACTGAATACCCCCTGAAGTTTTTTTTTTTTTGGCATTTTGTAGCAGTTGAGTTGTTTAGCCAAGATTCAATATGTGTAAAGGCATTTTGAGTAGCTGATAGTAGGTTGGAGAAATGCTTTGAGGTAGAGATTATAGTCGAATTCTCAGCATATTGGATAATTTTATCTAGTTGTGTGACTTTGTGGAGGTCATTTATAAAGACGGTGAAAAGTAATGGACACAGAATGGCTCAGGGATAGAACCCACATGGTCAGAATTGCAGGTGCCATGTCAGACTCTAAACCAGTTACAAGTGGCATCCCATAAGGCTCAGTCCTGGGACCTCTCTTGTTCGATATGTATTTCTCTGAGGTACAGGCTAACACGGGTGGACTATGGCTGAACAAGTTTACAGATGACTGCAAACTGGGTTCCATAATCGACTCGCCGCCTGACACAAGCATCCTCCAAAAGGGTCTCACAGAGACAGATAACTGGTGCCAGAGCCATGGCCTAAAGCTAAATGCCAAAAAGTGCATAGTCATCCCCTCTGGGAAAAACAAAGTGCCCACAAATTACCACATAGGTGGTAATCAATTAAGTACGGAAGAAGTAATTAGGGATTTGGGGACCCAAGTAAATAGCAATCTCTCCTTTGATAATCACGTTGCCAAAGTGGTTAGAAAGACCTTCTATATAGCCCACCTTATCACAAAAGGGTTCACATCTAGATCAAGAGATGTCATTGTGCCCCTCTACTCATCACTCATCAGGCCCATAATTGAATACAATGCCCCATTTGGGATGTACCTTACCCGACACCTGTAGCAACTGGAAAGACCCCAAAAGTACCTCACCAAGAGGATCAAGGGACTCAAACAGATGCGCTACGCAGTTAGGCTAAAGAAACTCCAGCTCCACTCAGTTGCTTACAACCTACTCAGAGGCAATCTGTGCCTGACGTATAAAGCCATGTCCAAACCAGAATTAATGGACATGCTCCACTTCAGGAAATCCAAATCCCTTAGAGCTACATGCTCCAGGGACTTAAACCTCAGCACAGAAATAAATAGGACATGCTGGAGGGACAGATTCATATCCCAGAGGCTACCCTCACTCTGGAACAAAATCCCAATCCATGTTATGCAGAGCCCCTGAATGACCCTCTTCAAGAGAAATCAAGAGAAATACCCCTGGGATCTCTTCTGTGTCCCTACTAGACAGAGGCACAGTAAACTAACCTTAAAAGGGTTATCTTCTGTGACCTACTATACAGAGGCACAGTCAACTAATCTAAAAGGGTGGCGAAAGCCAAATGCACTCTGGCTAGGCTTATAAATGCCCTAGGGCAGATAGCCTAGTATCAATCTATGAACTTATGAACCCTGTGGGACTCCTATGTTGTTTGACAGGTAATCAGATTAAACATTTTGCCACTACACAGATTGCTGTTTATTATTTAGGTATGATGTAAACCATTTGAGGGATGTGGGGCCACAGCCAAGTTTAGTCAACTGGGTCAGAAGTTTAGTATGTAAAACTGTGTCAAAATCTTTAGATAAAACAAATAGGATTACTGATGTAGCGTGACCTGTATCTAAGGGTTTGTGAAAGTATTGGTGAAAGAGAGCAGGACTGTAATGGTGCTGTGTTATGGGTGAAAGCCGTGTTGAGTGGGGGGCAGGAGATCATTGTCAATAAGGTACTTGAGTAGTATGTGTACACACTTCTCAAGTATTTTGGATAATGGAGAACTTATATAGATAGTGCGGTAGTTGGAGAGGTCATGAGAGTTTCCACCTTTATGTAGGGGAGTGATGATAGATTTTTTCCATAGATGTGGAGCATAGCCTTCTGTGAGAGAGCGGTTTATAAGAATAATTACTGGGTATGAAATTAAATTTGCTGCTAGTTGTAAGTATTATGGGGAAGGTTATCTGTGGAAAGAGAGCAGGGTTTTAGCTTTTTTAGTAGTTTACATATAAGGGATGTGGGTATAGGTTGGATAGAAAATTAGTGAATTGTAGGAGTATTGGAATTTTTGTCAGGAAGAAGAGGTGAATTGCCAGTTTGCTTGGAGTTATCTGTATTTTGGGAGTGTGGGTTTGGGTTTGTTGGGGAATCTTTGATTAAGTTTTGAATCGTGGTAATGAAGTGAGTTTTGAAATTGTGGGAGATTTGCTGAGGGGTCTTATCAGGTGCAGGAGATGGATTTTGAATAGTGTCAGGGCTAAGAAGGCTGAAGACCGATTTCCAGAATTTCCTAGGATTATTTTGTAGGGATGTTAACCTAGAGAAGAAATACGCTTTTTTACCTTGTATTTTTTGGCTCTATTTCTTAGTTGTTTGAAGTTGGTTTAATTTTGTTGAGTTCTATCTTTTTGCCAAGTTTTCCAAGCTTTGTCTCTTTGGAGGATACATTGTTTGGTTATTTTTTTAGCCATGGGGTGTGATTTACTTATATTTGCTTGATACATTTGGGGGCTAGGCTGTTAAGTGTATCTAAGAAGAGTGTATCTAAGAAGAGATTACTAAAGTAATTAACTGCTTCATCTAGTGGAAGAGTGTTTAGTGGGAGCCAGTTTAATGTTTTTAAAATGCTCAAGAATTTATTTTGGTCAAAGTGGGTGAGATTTATGGTTACTTTGTAGGAGTGAGTCTTGACTATATGAGGGTGTGTCCTGTGGGTGTATGCTGAGAGATGGTCACTTAGTATATTGGGTAGGGTTCCAGAGTTGGAGTAGCTGTAGGGGTGAGTAACTAATATTCAGTGTAAGATAGATTCTGAGCATGTAGATAGGCCATGAGTGGGAGTATTGATAAGCTGGGTAAAGCTGTGTAAGTTTATACTGTTGGTTCATAGGTTTATAGGTTGGTACTAGACTATCGGCCCTAGGGCCTATACAAACCTAGCCATAACAATTTCCTAGCTATTTCTTCCTACACTATTTACTTCCCTAGACCCCTGTCTAGCAGGGCGACTGACATGATCCCCGGGGTGAATTTCCTTTCTCCCATCCAATTGTTAATGTTCCTTTTGAAGAGGGCCAAAGAGGCGCTCTGCTTGACATGTATGGGCAGCCTATTTCAGAGTCTGGGTAGCCTCTAGATCAAGAACCTATCCCTCCAGCTTGTTTTGTTTATTGTGATAACAAGGTTTAGATCCCTGGAGTGTGTGGCTCTGAGGGATTGGGATTTCTTTAAATGTAGCATGTCTAACAGCTCTGGGTTTGACATGGCCTTGTATGTTAAGCAGAGATCACCTCTGAGTAGACAATATGCCACAGAGTATAGCTGGAGTTTTTTAAGGTGGTCAGCGTAGATCATCTGCTGTAGGCCTGTGATTCTTTTAATGGGTTATTTCTGTGGCCTTTCCAGTTGTTGCAAATGTCTTGAGAGGTACATACCAAATGGGGCGTTGTATTCTATAATGGCTCTAATGAGGACTGAGTACAGTGGGACAATGACCTCCTTTTTCCTGGATGAAAAGCCTTTAGTGATGAGGTGTGCCATATAAAAGGATTTCCTGACTGTTGTGATGTTGAGGTTATCGAAGGTGAGACCACTGTCCACCTGTGTCCTTAAGTCTCTTATCACACTTTCAGTATTTATTGTACTGCCACCTATGTGGTAATTCACGGGTACATGTTTTTTCCCAAAGGGGATAACTATATAATTCTTGGCACTGATCTAGATCCCATGGCTCTGGCACCAAGCATCTATTTCTGTAAGGCCCTTTTGTAGAGTATCCACATCGTTTAGGGGTTCAATAATGGCTCCCAGTTTGCAGTCATCTGCAAACTTTGTTAGCCAGAGACCCTTAGTGTTGGCCTGTACTTCAGAGAAGTAGATGCCAAACAAGAGCGGTCCCAGGACTGAACCCTGAGGTACTCCACTTGTCACTTGTCTGGAGCTGGATTTGGAATTGGCTACTTTTACAGTGTAGGTTCTGTCAGTAAGTCAGTTGGCAACTCAACGAATGATGTAGGGATTAATGCCCAGCTTAGTAAGTCTATCTATGATTCCAAAGTGGGGGGTGGTGTCAAAGGCCTTGGTGAGGTGCAGATAGGCTGTTAACCTCATCCACGGCTCTAGAGACTGATTCAAAGAAGTCAGTCAGGTTCAGGAGACAAGATTGGCCCTTCACGAACCCAAACTGGGTGGGGTCCAGTGTTTGAAAGTTGCCAATATCTTTGTTTATAACTTTCATGATAATACATTCCATGGCCTTGCAGATCAGGCTCGCCAGACTGATGGGGTGGTAGTTCCTGGGATCCAAGATGGATCCCCCCTTGTGGAGTGGGATAACTGTAGCTGTGTGCCACTAAGTAGGCACAAAGTCTGAGGTGAGGCTATGATTAAACATGACACTTAGGTGAGGTTCCAGTTAATTTTGTAGTTCATGTAATGCACAGCCCGGAATATCATCTGGTCCCATGGATGCTGTATTCTTAGCTTTCTTAGCTTTGGAGAGTGCATTTTTTACCTGTGTGGCCATTGTTACCAGAATTTGGCAATCGTCCGGTATTGAAATGGGCTGTTTAGGGGGTGAGAGGGGGGTGAAGTTGGCACTGAATTGATCTGCCAGGATACTGGCAATATCCTTGGGATCAGTATATTTAATGCCATTCTGTTGTAACTCAGAGCAGATCTGAGCATTGCCATTTAGATTCTTGACATAGTTATAGAATGCCTTGTGGTTGTCTTTGGAATCTTTGTCAATTTTATCTTCATAACTAGCTTTGGAGGATATTATGAGGGATCTCAGCTTCTTACTGAGGCTGGTAATGGAGTATTTTGCATCCTGGGATTTTCCTCTTTTCTGCAACATTTTCTTAATTTTTTGTAAAGTTAGTTTATGGCAGGGGACCACCAGATTGGCTTCCTTTTTTTTTGGAGGGAGCATCTTGGTTCTATTTGGGATGGCACGATTCATGCATGAGTAGATGCCCTCGTACAGTGCCTTAGTGTAGGATTTAGCAGTCAAACTTTCAGTTCCCATCTGCATGGGTGTCATGAAGTTTGTCACTTCTGACTTGAGTATCATGAAGTTGGCTTTGGAGAAGTTTTTTATAGAGGTTTCCTTACTGAGGAGTGGGGGTGGGATGTGGATGTTAAGGGTGATTAGCTTATGGTCAGACCTGACCAACAAGGTGGGGGGGTGACCATTGGTGGTAAGACTTTGCCAGTTAATATTTGTTTCACCTAGTATTATAGTTTCATTTTATATGTTTAGATCTGTCCATGCTAGGAATTCTTCTGGATGGGAATATTTTGGCCATGGGTGATATACACTACTGCAATAGTTAGGGTTTTATTGTTGTTTAACTGAAGAGTTGTTAGGAGAAATTCTAGGTTTTGAAAGGTAGCGGCTGGTTTGGGGTAGGGAGTGATATTTAGGGTACTTTGGTATAATAGTGTAATACCACCGCCCTTTTTGTTGAGTCTGTTGGATCGAATTATGTTGTAGCCTGGAGGAAGTATTTCATTATCTGAAATATGTGGCTTTAGCCATGTTTCAGTTACTGCAATAATATTTGGGGTGTGGGTAGTTAGCCAGGCATGGAATGTGGTGACTTTATTGCAGATGCTATGAATGTTTATTGTTATAAAGTGTAAATGGTGTTGCTTTGGGTTTATGTTAGAATCTTGGGAGTGGTATGGACCAGGGTTTGGCTGAATGTCTCCACATATAATAAGTGCGAGGAAATGATGAATTACAGCTTTAGCATGATTATTTTTTGAGAGGGGCCTGGGATATTGTGAGAGGCAGAGTTTAAGTTTGTTTCTGGTAAAGAGAAATTTGGTTTGGCTGAGCATGGTGGTTTGAGTTAGAATTAAAGAAGGAGATATTTCAGAATAGCTATTGACTGCTAGTGGAAAGCTGTAGGTGCTGGATGGCTGTGGAGGTGGGCTTAGGAGGTTACATATATTGGTAGCATTGCATAGTAGGCCCATAAAAGCTGTGCACGTGAGAATGAGTAATAGGAATTGTGGTTGTTGAAATGTGTTAGTGAGGTGTATCATGTTTTGGGAGGTAGTAATGTGAGTATGTAGGTGGAGTTTGCACAGGAGTGTGTCTTGTATGGTAATGGGAGGGTGCTAGATGAGGTAATGACGGGGTGGGGTTAGGGATGCATAAATGTAATGAAAGAAGGGGTGAGTGGGAATGGGGATAGGGTAGGGGAGTGAACTGATCCCGGAGTGCAACGGAGAGTGAACAAAGTGGGTTGCACTGGACCTCAGAAGCTCTAAACAGCCCAAGATTCCAGCAAAAACCTATATCCACACAGGTGAAAAGAATTTCAAAATATCACTTGGACTGACAGTAGGTACTGTAGTGGGTTCAAGAAGGCACAGATATATTTTAAGTGTGGTTAAGTAATGAATCAAGAAATAAGGTATAGTCAAAAGAAAGGTATAAAAATTGTCAGAGACAGGAGGCAGGAGAAAGTGGTCCGGAAGGCATGTACAGTACTTAAAATATCAGAAAGGTAGGAAAGAAAAGCAGTTGGGGATATAGTTACCTAGTGCTAGTAGAGTACATGAGAAAAAAAGAAAAATGGTAGAAAAAAACAATTGTTTCTGCTCTTTGTTAGTGTGTCACTGTTCTACGGATACTAAAAGGCTAAGCATTTTATAAGTATTCTGATTTCTCACACATACACAAAATACATATGCAGACATACACATTCATATTTGCCCATATTTATTCATGGTGTGTGTATGTGTATGAGACAGACATTGTAGATTACATAAACCTGTAGATTTGCCCAGAATAGTTAGCCATTGAACAAATTAAGGCATCGACTGGCTTAGTGACCAAAATATTTTTGCAAATAGGTCAGCAATGTTTCTGGGTGAAGAGATAAGCATATAAGGAATCACTGATGCTTCTAATATTTTTTTTCATTTTGAGTATTGAACTTAGGTCTGAAGCTGAAAGATTGCAAAATAACCTGTTCTGACATATTTCTAAATAAATATGTTTTGCTTTGTCAGTTGTTCACTCTGAGATCAGCTGGATGAAATATGAAGCTTCATATAAAAGCTTATCTCTCACATCTCATTTCATCTTATTACTGTATTTTCAGGGTGTGGTGCTACTGAGCTGATGAGCTGCAGCTTTTTTTTTTCATTTTGTACCCACCTGCATAGCACCTAAATGTATTTATTTATTTTATCTGATTTCTTTAGTTCATTAGTTGTTTAGTTATTTCATCTACTATACCTGTTGTTACCTCTTCTACATTAACTGCTTCACTTAAAATGATGTGTCTGTGGGATAACTTCAGCCTGTGTAAACAAAGCAGACAGAAAATCAATGAATTTGGGCATTAGAAGTCAGAACACCTCCCTCGACTGCAAGTGCTTATCTGTTAGATCACAGCTAATAATGACTTTTGATATTAGTTGTGGTAAACTGATAATTAAACTCAGATATATGATGCCACTGTGCATGCAGTGTTTATAGTTTATGTTTAGGTTGTCAGTTAGAGAGAGATCAGGAATTTCAGAATTCCTTTGCTGCCTACACTCAGTGCACCAGAGACCATGCAAGCAAGGAAGAGTTGCTGCAGACCCAGGCTTGCAGTCACTAAAAATACATGTTTTCTTCCCAATGTTAATTTTTCCATTTGTATCCTTTTCTTCTTTTGTTTCAAAAATGTTTTTATTTTTAACAAGAACAATAAACAAAGAGATATTTATATAGTAAATTATATACAAAGTCCGTAACACAATCATACATTTATATACAGAATGGAAATCATCTAATATTTACCAGTAATACATGTAGTTTTTCTTAAACAATTAATTTATGTGTTGAATCATTTGTTCCCAACTTTATGGTAGAGATTTCTTTATCACATGATTTGGCTAAATAAATAAATTCTTTTTTTTTTCTTTCAATAAACATTTTTTATTATTTTTCACAACCATATTACAACTTCACACATTATATACAATATATACAAGATGCTTCCATTGGTTAATTTAACATATATATCAACCTTATGTATTAATCAAAGGTACAGCACTAACAATCAAAAGGAAAATAATAAAAAAATCCAACATTAACAAAACAAAGCCAACAATCTGTCTTTTCTGTACATTCTCTATCTAATCTAAGGTTGATTCAGACTATACTCTGGTTCCCGAGAAAAAGTGGATAGTAACCTCTAAGCCAAAACAATATTAAAAATTTGCTCCCATATTTTTATATTGTTAATATTTTTCTTGTGGTCACTAATTAACAGTTTATGCGCTAAGATGTGTTTTATTGCCAACAATCTGAAATTTTCCCACGATGTCTGGGCTGGGTTCAACCAATTTGTGGCTATATATAATTTCATTAATAGGCAAATATTCATAATTACAATCGTTTTGGATTTATCTAAATTCTCCGGGGGAATATGAAGAATCATAAACTCCCAGGAGAGTGTTGAATTTTGGTAATCCATTTTTTGTAAATCTGCTGTCTGATCTAAGCATTGTGGGCATATGGGTGAATTCTTTGCATCAAATTTGTGCAAAGTAAGATGAGTATAGTATGCATTGTTAAATATCATCAGCTGCGTAAATACCAATTTCTGAAGGGATACTGACTTTAATGTTAACTTAAATGCCTCCAATATCTTATTATCATCTGGCAATATCAATTTCTCTCTCCAGTAACTCGATAAAAGAAAATAATTATTATACTTCCTCTCTTTTATCAATTTATATGCTGCGGTTATATATTTTCTATCCTGCAACAGCGCTTCCCATAGATTACGAGAAATGGTTAAATCCTCCCGTTTCATTTCAAAGTTATTAAAATAGTTTATAACCAAGTCTTTTAGCTGTCTTACTATAGTTAAATAGGAAATAGGAAGTTCTATTTCTTTTAGAATATCATGTACTGGTACTCCTAGAAAAGGATATAAATCAAGTACAGTTAACTCCATGATTAAAGGGAATTTCTTTAGATCAATCAATTGACCACCAATTGTTAAATTTGGATTCCTATGAAATGGTTGGAAGACCATCATATATTTTAGTAAATTTAAGGAAGCAAAAAGAGTTTGAATTGCCGTTACATAGCTTTTAATGTGCTCCATTAACTTATATTTACTCATTTCCAATTATTTAAAAAGGGTAATGCTTTAGCATTGACTCCCACTTCATTTATATGCTTGTACGTTAAGAGCACCCATTTGGGTGTCCATTTTCTACTATCCCTATTGAAGTAAGACGTCTTTAAAATCCTGTTGGCCTGAATCACTAAATAGTACATTTCGAAATCAGGTAATTCCAGCCCCCCCTTAATTTTTGGAGCCATCAATTTTTCATATGATATCCTCGTCTTCCTAGGTTCCCAAAGAAATCTTCCCAATCTTACATGAAGCTGTTTGAAGAATGTTTTAGTAATTCTGAGTTGTGCAGCTCTAAAAATATATAACATTCTAGGAAGAACATTCATTCTTATGATAGCTGCTCTTGCCATCATTGGTAACTTCAATCTACTCCATCTTTCAAGATCCAATGTTATTTGATCTGTAGTTGACTTTACATTGTTTATAAAAAAATCTCTATTTTCAGTTGAGAAGACAATCCCCAGATATTTTATCTTTTCTTCCGTCATTACTTGTCCTATCAATGGTAGCATTGAAAAGGGTGTGGGTGTCTTTAATGGGAATATGTTAGATTTTTTTAAATTTAGCTTGTAATTGGAAATTCTCTCAAAGATTTCTATTGCAGCTAATATTTTTTCAGTATCGGAAACAGGTGTGGTACAATATATGTTTAAATCATCTGCATAGGCAGCCATCCTAACCTTTCTTCCATGCAGTACAGGAGAATTATAAAAAACATTTTGCTTAAGGTGTAAAAATAAAAGCTCCAAGTAGAGATTAAATAAGATGGGAGATAATGGGCAGCCCTGTTGGGTACCATTTTTAATTTTTATCCTATTCGAGCATTCGTGATTTATAAATAAATTTGTGTATGCATTTTTATATAGTATCCTTAACGTTGAGATAAACTCCTGCGGTATATTAAAAAAAGGTAATGTATCAAATAAATAAACAAAATTAACCTTATCACATGCTTTCTGAGCATCAATAATTAGGGCGTACAAATTCAGGTTTTTATATTTTGCATAAGAGATTAAAGTATGGAACGTTAAGGTATTATCCGTGGTCTGTCTCCCATCCATAAACCCCGCCTGTTCCTCTGATATTATTGGGTTTATTACCTTTTTCAGTCTACTCGCCAGAATGGATGTCATGATTTTCATGTCCATATTCAAAAGTGATATAGGCCTGTAATTATCAGGATTTTTGGAATCACCTTTCTCCTTTAATATCAGAACTGTCCTTGAGGCATTAAAATGAGGATCGTTAATTCTATTTAGAGTGATATAATTAAAAGTCTGTGCCAATACACTGCTCTGAATCTCACTAAAAGATTTGTTGAATTCCGAGGTCAAACCATCTGGGCCTGGGGCTTTGTGAGGCTTTAGTTTCTTGATTGTCTCGAACACCTCCTCATCTGTAATCGGTTTGATTAAATCTCTATGAAATTCCTTATCAATGTTAGGGAAAGTGATTTTCTGTAGAAAATCTTTTCTGTCTTTATCTTGCAAGAGTGTCTGCTTCTCACCGTAAATCTGATTAAAAATTTTTTCAAAGGTCTTCATAATATCTGCCTTATCAGTATATGTAGTATTGTTATAGTGTATTTCAGTAATTAATTGTGTTGATTTCGTCTGGTTAATGATACGAGCTAATGCTTTAGAGGGGGTTTGAATATGATTTGCATATTTAACTAAATTTCTTTGTTCATAAAGTGACAAATTTCTATTATGAAGTAAAAATAGTTCTTTTTGACATCTTAATAGCTCAGTTTCTGTCTGTTCATTATAGTTCCTCATCAAATCTTGGTTCAATAATTGAATTTTAGTTTCTAATTCCAATTGAGTCTTCTTTTGCAATTTTTTATAATATGTAGCTTTTTGGATAAATAGACCTCTTAGCTGCGTTTTAGTTGTGGCCCATTCTATGTCTATTGGGTGTCTCTTTTTGGGAAATATTATTTAGTGACTGTTTAAGTATCTCCTTGACTTCCATTAATATATCCTCCTTGGTTAGTAAATATGGGTTCAAGGACCAATTATACCCTCGAAGCCTCTTAGTATTCATATTACTGCTGTTTAAGGTTAAAGTTATCTTTGAATGGTCCGAGAGTTGTCTGACTTGATTAGAAACACTAGGGTCAGCTGAGATCAGCACCTCTGAAATTAAGAAAAAGTCAATTCTTGACCACATTTTATGGCAGGTTGAATAAAAAGTAAAATTCTCTGGTTTCCTTTGTGAGTGTATGTGTTTAAAAGGGTCATAGAGTTTGAAATCCATTTTCAATTCTTTCAATGCTACCATTGCCTTTTTATTGAACGCTGGAGAAGCACCCAACTTGTCTAATTTAGGATCTTGATAAGAGTTCCAGTCACCTCCCAACACTATATAGCAATTATTATATGACTGTAAAATGGAATAGATTGAAGCCATGAAATGATGCTGATTAACATTGGGGGCATATACACATATTAGTACTATAGGTTTATCATAACATTTGGATGTGAGAAGGACCAAACATCATCTACCCTCCTGATCCATCTTCACATCCATAATATCTCCCTGAAAGTGATTCTTAATTAAAATTGCCACCCCTGCACTATTTGTTGTTCCTTCCGCCGTCACAATCTTCCTAACCCATTTCTTATCCTTCACTGACTCCCATTGATCATTATTCATATGCGTTTCTTGTAATAAAATACAACATGCTGATGATTTGAGAAACAAATGAAAAAACAGCTTTCTTTTTTCATGTTCTGGAGTCCTTTGACATTCCAAGATTCTATTATCCACATTTAACGTTCATTAGAAATGTAAATCGGTGTCTAATCTCTTTGAGCAACCTTAGAATAACATAAGTTGGCATATCATCAATTGTATGGAAGCAAAACTGCCATCCCATCCCTACCCAGTGCCTACCCACTATTCCTCTGGACCAGGATGAACATAGGTTTTTCACATTACTGGAAACCATCTGAGTAACTAACCTACTAATTCTATTATTTAACAATAAAACCCCATGCAAAAAACCTACAACAACTACTTCTACGTCTACAAAGCCTAATTCTGACATTCCCTACTAAACACTACTTATAGGTAACTACAGCTCTGTACATATTTATGGATATGCAAATAAACTAATTGTACCCTGAGCTTCTAATGTACTTCAGTCCACTTCAGTTTTATATTCAGCAATAGCATATAACATTCTAATTTGTTGTTCTATACAGTATTAAATATTAGTTAGCATGAAAAGCAGACAGTTATTTAACATTTCCCAACACCCTGCATCTACTGAATAAAATGATCTAACTACTTTAATCTGCTTTGTTCTTCCCCTACAACTTACCTACTAACATATTAATATTAAAAATCAATGCAGTTAAAAATAAGACTATAATGGCACTTTCATTTGTAGTAACCATATGTGAATAAGAGAGGAACCAAAAGGTTAAAATAAAAAAAAGGAAGAAAGCATGAAGGGAGCACAGCAAAAGAAGAAGAAATAAGAAAAAAAATGCCTTAAATTACACATATAAAAATAACTTCTTTTATGTTCTTTTATTATTATATGCACATTGTTTAGATCTGTTAAACTAACCATTTTTGTATCATTTATCAGTTAAAAATAATACAGCCTATCTACAGGAATAAAGGAAAGGAGTAAAAGAAAAGGGAGATATAGTGGAAGAAAAAAAAAAAGAAAACAAATATAAAAAAAAAAACTACAGTACCTTATTCTGCCACTACACCTTACCATCTCCTTTTCTAATACACAATGCATTTCCTCAGCGTTTACCTGCATCACTCTGACTTCACACACTATCTTACAGTCCATTTTTCTTCAAAATAAGTCCAAACAGGTTTTGTTTTGCCTTGCCAGCAGTTCCTTTTTCTTCCCAGTTATTTAAACTATAAAGGCAGTTTAAATCCTTTCCTTCGCACTCGCGACGGGGGACCCAATTCGCGAACGGACCTCCTGGCTGTACCACGCTAAAAAATGGTCCCTCTGCTTCCTCCAATGCATTTCCTGTTGCCTCGTGGATCAGAAACGCTCGCTACAGCCATAAAACTTCGTGGGAACATTGTGTTGAAACTGGAACTACGAGATAAGGAGATAAGAAGATGAAACTCCAGGCCTGCTACAAGAAACAGAACAGACAAAGGATTTTAAAGCCTCAGATCGTCGTAAATGAAGAATCCCATTCTCCCTGATGCTGCAGAAGGCCAAAATGGACTGTTCACATTTCTGAAGATGGGAGAGCCTTAAAAATCTTCAAAAAAGTAGGTCTTGCTTCTTTCCTTGTGCTTACAGAGTATTTAATGCCATCAACAGTAAAAATTAAGTTATTGGGATATTTCATTTGAAATCTGATATTTTTGTCAATTAGAAACTTACAATATGGAGCCAACATTTGTCTAGATTGCCTTATTTGTGTTGGTAAATCCTGAGCTATGGAAATTTTATTATTTTGCCACATTATAGATCCACCAGATTTTTTAATAGTTAACAGTATTTTGCTCACATCTTGGTAGTTCAATATTTTAACATAAACAGGTCTGGGTATATTTGAAGCTTGAGATTCTCTGTATGCTCTATGTGCCCTTTCTATGACCATCTGCTTAACATCCTCAGAGTCCTTGAGCAGTATTTCAAATATTTGTGTAATAGATGTGATCAGGTCATTATATTGAATAGATTCTGGGATCCCTCTGATGATTATATTGTTACGTCTGGATCTTGCTTCCAATTCCAGAATTTTATTTTGCATCATTTGAATGTCTGTTCCATGTGTCTCTGTTCTTTTAGTGAGCATTAATATGTTGTCTTCATTGGTAGCTATTCTAGTTTCTGCTTTCTCCATTCTTTCGAGAATCCGATTACATGTGTCACTAAATGAAAGTGTTTGAGATGTTAGCTCTTTTAAGGCATCCTGTATAGGTAGCAATGCTGATTTGATTTCTTCCATTGTGACCTGTTGATCAGATTTTGTTGATGGCCCTGTTTTTGCAGTCTCTTGCTGTTTGATAGTTTTCTGTCTCTTGATTAAAGATTCTTTCTCCGGTGATTGCAAAGCTGATAGCTTGGTTTTGGAAGTTGTAGTTTCCATATTTTTGTCCTCCTTTGACATTTCGAAATTCTGCACGAAGATTTATTTCCCAAGGAAAAGTTACAAAAGTGAAATAAGTCAGTCCTTTGTTTGGTGCTCTGTTCAGAGTCAACCTAACAATCAGATCCAATCCTGCTATTACCAAGTATTTTTTTTTTATTTTTCTTTCTCAGAACCAAAAGTAACTTCTGATCAATTAGTAATAACTGCCAATTAGTTTGTTTACTTTAAGTATAACTCCACAGGGTTGATTTTTTTCTCAGGTATTTGAAGAGCTGAAGTACTGCAGTGCTTATAGAACAGCAACCATCTTTGTTCCCAAATAAATTCATTATTAAATGAAAGAAAAGATTCAGTTTTCTAGTTCTTTGTTACAACTTTCCTCACCACTGCTTGAATTGACCATAGCATATGTACTTGGGTTTCAGGCACAACCTCTGGTATTGGTACGTTAAACAGAATGAGAGAGTCAGAAATTATGCAATTCTCATTCCATAAGGCTTTACAGAAAAGTCTAAATCAATTACAAAATGAGTGTACCATTTTACATACAAGAATCATATGAAACAAATCAGTATTTACTAATTTACATCTCCAGCATTTTGCATCATTTTTTTATATTGTTGCAATTCTGTGTGGTGTCAAAAATATCTGTGAAAGAACTTCATGTATAAATTCTCCAGTAGGGAGAAACTGTAATTCTGCCTGCTGACCTTAAATAGAGTTTTTTATTAGTAATAGTAAATTCATTTTTGTTTATTTTAGTAGAGTAATTTCAATAAGAGACATTGATAAATCTGAAATCAGATCTAATGGTCTTGAACATCAAAGATATACATGAGGTGTCCCTTTAGAGAACCATTGTTAACATTAGATATCAATTCTAGGATTTTAGGTGTATTATCTCCATGTGTTTGTAGTGTTAATATAATTTTGCTATAAAATAATTGCCTACAGATTTATATATCTAACCAATTGTTATTATTCATATCCTTCTCTTCTGAGCTGCAGAGAAAATCAGTTCAGAATCTAAGTGACTTTTCTTTTTTTAACAAATCCATCTGTACAGCAATATCTCAAAATCAGCTTGTTATAATGAGGTAAAGGAGTCATGATATACATATAACAAAAGGCATTATTTTTCGAGCCACAGTGGAGGGCAGAGAATCTGTCACCATTGGACTATCATGTAACATAATGGAAAGCTGGTGGATTGGGAGGTCCTGCTATAGAAACCTATGTGATTGACTCAGTTATTAGAACAGTAGCTTTATACTTAAATTATAATTATTCAGTTTGAAAAAAAAATGAATGAAAACATTCGTTTAAATAAAGAAAAAAATGCCACTATACTACATATACTAATCCTGAATAGTAATTTGAGTCACTGTTAAAGAAATATTTATTTCAAGACACCAATAATGCAGCAGATTCTACTTACATAAACAATGTATTGAAACATAAAAAAAAAAACTCAAAAATACATGCATGTTGTTTCACATTACTGTTTATAACATTTTCATCAGTTTGTATAGACACTCTGGACTTTCCAACAATGCTACGCTTAAAAAATGGGTATTTGTTCTGTTGGAATCAAATGTTATGAAACACTAACTAAGATAGGCTGGGACGAGAGAGTGAGACTGACGATCTGCACAACTCCCTCTCTCACTATAATGCAATTCATGCGCAAATCAAGACATCACCCCCCCCCCGATCAAGTCCTGTGGCAATGTGTGAATGATGAAGCAGCAGGTGCAGATACACTGGAAGCTGTAGCCACAACCTCACACACAGGCAGCCCAGGGCAATGAGATGCTCTCTACTGGATTGAAGCAGCAGTGGAGTTTGGCAGCCCCCTGGGGGTCTGAGCTTCCCTATTTAGGATCACATCATCACCTCCATGATCTGAGGAAGAGGCTTGATCACAAACACAGTCTTCCGCCTACCCAGCCATAAAAAGATGTCCTGGATGCATCCATGCAGCAAGCACTGGCATCTCATTGATTATATCATAGTAAGGAGAAGGGACAGGCAGGATATTAGAGTGACTAAGGCCATGTGTGGCACAGACTGCTGGACAGACCACAGTCTCAGCATCTCAAAACCCAGCATTCACATATAGCCTAGGCGGTGTCTACAGGGAAAAAAGTCCAATAGGTCCCTGAATGTCAGCAAGTTAGAATGGCACTCTGTGTGTCAGAAGCTCAGTGAGGACATTAACAGTAAGCTTGAACAACTTAGCTTTGACACCAATGGTGCAGAAGAGGACTGGGCAGCTTTTAGGGATGTGGTCTACAACATTGCTCTCACTCATTGGATCTGAACACATGCAAAAACCAAGATTGGTTGAATGATAATGCTGAAAACATTCAGAAGATGCTGGATAAGAAGCATGATGCCTTTAGAACAACTCCATCAAAAGCAAGGTACAAGCAAAGCTCAGAGAGATGCAAGACTCCTGGCTAAGCAGAAAGGCAGATGTGATCCAGAAGTATGCTGATAGCAACAACTCAAAGCATTTCTATGATGCCCTAAAGACCATCTATGGGCCACAGTCCTCTGGAACATCACTAATGCTCAGTGCTGACAGGTCCACCCTGCTCACTGACAAGACCACCATCCAGGAAAGATGGGCTGAACACTTCAACAATGTCCTGAATAGACCTTCCTCTATCAATGCCGAAGCCATTGACTGCATGTCACAAGTCGCCATTAACACCTCCCTGGCAGAACCTTCAAAAGAATCAGAGATTAAGGAAGCAATTAAGCTTCTCTCCAAAAGTAAAGCACCAGGCTCAGACTCCATTCTTGCCAAAATCTACAAGACAGGGGTCCAGTCTTATTACAGAAGCTCACTGAGTTCTTCTAGACTATGTGGCAAAGGAAGTTATCCTTCAGGAGCTAAAGGATGCCTCCATTGTCCATCTCTACAAGAGAAAGGGAAATAGGCAGTCTTGTGACAACCACAGAGGAATCTCTCTCCTGGTCATTGCTGGCAAAATCCTTGCCAGAGCCCTCCTCAACCATTTCATTCAACACATGGAAAATGGACATCTGCCAGACAGTCAGTGTGGCTTTAAAGAGGGCCAAGAGACAGTGGACATGATATTTGCAGCACATCAGCTGCAGGTGAAGTGTCAGGAACAAAACATGGACCTTTACACAATGTTCGTGGACCTGACCAAAGCCTTTGACACCGTCAGTCATGAGTGGCTATGGCGGATCATTTAGAAGTTTGGCTGCCCAGGCAAATCATCAATATGGTGCACCAGTTCCATGACAGCATACTTGCTTTAGAACTGGATGATGGAGACTCCTCTGATGCCTTCCCAGTTGCCTGCGGAGTCAAGCAAGGCTATGTACTGGCAAACATGCTGTTCAGCATGATATTGTTGGCCATGCTGTCAGATGGTTTCGGCAGTGATGAAGAAACCAGCATCAAGATCAGATAAAGGAGTGATGGCAGGCTCTTCAACCTGCAGAGGCTATAGGCCAAGACCAAGACTGAAGAGGACTTTGTGTGCAATTTCCTGTTTGTAGATGACTGCATACTCAATGCTGCCACAGAGGCTCAGATGCAGCAGAGTATGAACTGCTTTTCCGCTGCCTGCAGAAACTTCGGCTTCACAATTAATACCAAGAACACTGAGGTTTTGCATCAGCCTGCACTGTAGAAGGCATATGCAGAACCAACTATCACCACTGAAGGTGAGATCCTGAAGGCTGTTGACAGGTTTACATACCTCGGCAGCACACTCTCCATATTTGTGAACATTGATGATGTGGTAGACACATGCATCACCAAAGCAAGCTCTGCATTTGGATGGCTGCAGGAGTCAGTGTGGGAGAGGAGAGGTGTTAAACTGTCCACAAAGCTGAAGGTATACAAGGCAGTTGTACTGCCCACACTACTGTATGCCTTTGAGACATGGACTGTGTATGAGCACCATGCCCAAAAGCTGAATCACTTCCATATGAACTGCTTAAGAAGGCTGCTGAAAATTACCTTTCAGGACAAAGTTCCAGACACAGTTGTCCACTCTCAAACTGGATTGCCACGTATCTACACCCTGCTGAGGAGAGCCCAAGTCAGGTTGGCAGGCCACCTTGTACGTATGCCAGACACACACACAAGAGGCTGTTTATGGGGAACTTGCGGGAGGCAAATGCACACAAGGTGGGCAGAAAAAGTGCTTCAAGGACATGCTGAAAGTCTCTCTAAAAAGTTTTGGCATAGACGCAGACTTCTGGGAAACCCTAGCGCAAGACAGCCTGGCCTGGTGAAGCTGCATCAGCAAATGTGCTACCTCATATGAGTAGAGCAGGACTGCAGAGGCACAGAGGAAGCATGAGCTGTGTAAATCCACAGCCAACTCTTTTCCAACCAACCCAACTGACCACTTGTGCCTGAAGTGTGGAAGAGCTTTTCGAGCCCACGTTGGACTGATTAGCCACAGCCGGACACACCGTACTCAATCAACCTCCTCAAAGTGATGTCCTTGGTCATCGTCGACAATGATGGATGAGCAACAACAACAATATGTGCATGGATCTACTTTATAAGCTCAAAGTTGCAAAACTTTGAACTGCAAATAGTCAAGACCATAAGATCAAAGTTCAAAATTGTAATTAAAAGAAATAAAAACAAAAACATTTTTTTTTTACATTTTTGCAGGGGAGGCAAGCCCCACTCCACACCCACACCCCCCCTGATAAATAAATATATGAACTCTGAGATAGCACTACATTGAGGAAAACTGTAAATTTCCCATTTCATGCTATACAGCAATCTCCATTCAAAACGTTTGAAGTTTCAATACTTTGCTCTTATGGTCTCAACCATTTGCAGTTCGAAGTTTTGAAACTTCGAGCTTGTGAAGGGAATCCCAACACATATTGTAAATTGTGTATATCTATATGTGTGTACATATATATATATATATATATATATATATATATATATATATATATATATATATATATATATATGTATATATATATGTACATATATATAGATATATATATATATATATATATATATATATATATATATATATATATATGTGTGTATCTGTGTAATTGTATGTATGTGTGTGTGTGTGTGTGTGTGTGTGTGTGTGTGTGTGTGTGTGTGTGTGTGTGTGTGTGTGTGTGTGTGTGTGTGTGTGTATCTGTGTGTTTGATAGTTATATAGTTATATATCTATATATGTATACAGATAAAATACGCACACACACACACACACACACACACACACACACACACACACACACACACACACACACACACACACATGCATATATATCTGTAGGGAGCCTTACAGCCACTTGAGCCCCAGGTGCTCGAATTCCACTAAATTGCAGCCAGGGGCTTGATCAGCTGTTTCTCCATCTGCCCACCTTGCTAACCAACTGCTCAAATGGGAATATGATGTCATGAAAGCAGCTGTGCAATGGTCACATACCATCAAGATCTCATCATAGAAATGATAAGTGTGGAAGGGAAACAGAGAGAGGGAATTTTAGTGTAAGTAGGGGATGAGAATTTTAGGTTAGGGAGTGACTAGGAGTTAACACAAGGTTAGGGTTGGGGTGTGCTGTTTTAGGTGTAGGAAGTGATCAGGAGATTATGGTTAGGGAAGAGAGAATTAAATTTTAAGTTAAGAGAATGGAATTCATGGAAAATTTATAAAGGGGATGGGGATTTTACATTTAGGGAGCAATCACAGGTTCATTTAAGTGTTACAGTCAGATTTCTGGGAGGTGTAGTTAGCTTACTGGGAGTGCATGCTAGTCAGGATAGTGGGAGTTAGGGCACTTATTAAAAGGTGCATCTGGCAACAGGGAAGTGTGCTGAAAGCTAATGGTGTGCCAGCATTTGTAGTAGATCCTATATATATATATATATATATATATATATATATATATATATATATATATATATATAGTCTATATTATTTAAACGAAAGTTCAAAATGTCGATCGCTGTAAACAGCAAAATGATATGTGTTTTGTGAGATTGCGGTACAGTGAAGATTGGGAAATTTGCCCTTTCCTCATGGAAGTGCACTCTCAGAGTTGGTATATATAATTAGTGGGGGGTGTGGGGGGCACATCCCCCCCACAATACAGGGTTTGATGTTCGTCATTTTCTCTGTTTACAGCTATCGACATTTTTGACTTTCATTCAAAATAATACGTAGGCATGATAAACTTGGATAAGGAATGGTGCAGCAGTTTCAGTGGCACAATAGGTAGCCCATTTGCCCTTAGTGCAGAACACCATAGGTTCTAGTCCCATATTAGGAATTTGCGTAATGGGGATGCTACAGTTTTGAGTGTATAATCCTTCAGATGAGACACTAAAATGAGGATTCATCTGTTTGAGTAGCTGGTAGCTCAGATGAATGTAAAAGATACCACAGCACTAATTAAAAAGAATAGCAGTCCTTTACTTATACAAAGATAACTTATATAAGATTTAAATTTACATATTTACATTTTTATAAAATAGTCTTCCATAGACTTCTTTTACTTATTACACATTCAGACTTATTTTCTTGTATCAAATTTCCATCTTTAATAGACCACCACATCTACTTCCATATCCACCATCTAATTTTGTTCACTATGACTGCTAAAATCCATTTTCCATTCTACATAATTTTATTTATCCTTTCCTTCCATATAACCTATATGACATAAAACGTTTTTATCAGTTCGTTTACACAGTTTTACTTCTATTTTTATAATACCCATATTCCATATTACTGAACTGATACGTTGCGAGGGAAACCACCAAAAAATACCAATTGTACTGTGCTATCTTCTCTCACAAAGAACGAGGAAACACAGTACTGAGCGACTGCCAGAACTTTAATTAAACATAAAAGTGCAGGATTTGAACATAAAAATCCGTAGTACATAAAACATAGAGTTAAGCGTTTTCACCTAATCCATCATAGGCTTCTTCAGAACTCATTCAAACTTTTTACTACACCATCTTAAATAAACTTTTTGGCGCCAAATTAACAAAATCAGCTCAGATTTAAAGTGCCATTGTCATTAAAATTTGTTTCGAATAAAATACATAAACTAGTTAATACAATTTCACATTCTTAATGTGTTACTTCATTCTACAGTTGTAAACATAAATAAATGTTATTTGTTGCTTAAAATTAAAATCTATGATTGCCCTTCAATGTTACAACGTGTTATAATGCATTCTATTGATAATCACAGTGAAAATCTGTGTGCACTTTTTACCTAATAATAAAAATCTGTGTGCACTTTTTACCTAATAATAAAAATGACTGATTCTGATGTACTAATGTGACAACTTGAACAGTGTGAAAATGAGTGTTATAATAGATTATGTGTCGAAAAATATAAAAAATGAATGTTAAATACTAAATGCTAAATAATTAAATCTAAGAATATATAATAATAATACAATACTCTACACTTTAAAAAATACGCTTTGAAAAATACACTTTAAAAAATACACTTTAAAAAAATTCACTTTAAAAAATACACTTTAAAAAATACAATACTCAACACTTTATGAAAAAACGTTTCAACTCTGTTTTAACTCTGTTTTGGTTGTCTCTATACAAGCCCTAAAATGTGTAGAATTGAATTCATAATTAACCAAAGTGAACTATGCGAAGGATGTGTGCGGACTTATGTAATGTACTGTGTTGTAAAAAAATCTTTTATATGTTAAAAACTCTTTATGTAATGTTTTGCTTGATATTGTAACAATTAATTAAAATTTTGTTACAACATATAGTAAATGTACTTAAGTCATGTTTTGTTTATAAACAAATTTTTTAGATAAATATATTGATATATTTTTTAAAGTGTATTTTTTAAAGTGAATTTTTTTAAAGTGTATTTTTTAAAGTGTATTTTTCAAAGCGTATTTTTTAAAGTGTAGAGTATTGTATTATTATTATATATTCTTAGATTTAATTATTTAGCATTTAGTATTTAACATTCATTTACACATAATCTATTATAACACTCATTTTCACACTGTTCATACATCAGAATCAGTCATTATTTTCACTGTGATTATCAATAGAATGCATTATAACACATTGTAACATTGAAGGGCAATCATAGATTTTAATTTTAAGCAACAAATAACATTTATTTATGTTTACAACTGTAGAATGAATGTGAAATTGTATTAACTAGTTTATGTATTTCAATTCTGAGCTGATTATTTAAGATGGTGTAGTAAAAGTTTGAATGAGTTCTGAAGAAGCCTATGATGGATTAGGAACTCTATGTTTTATGTACATGTTCAAATCCTGCACTTTTATGTTTAATTAAAGTTCTGGCAGTCGCTCAGTACTGTGTTTCCTCGTTCTTTGTGAGAGAAGATAGCACAGTACAATTCATATTCCATATTAGTCTTAGCCACTTTTTCAACTTCTTCAAAAATGTATTTACACAATTTCACATAATGTTATCACTGCTCAGCATTTCAGAAACACTTGTTCAGTAGTTTCTTTTTCACCACAATATAAACATATTCTTTCACGTGTCTTTTTATATGGCATATTTCCTATGGCTTAATTTAAATAACATATTACATCATTAACCCACATCTTGTTTTTTTGCAATTACTATAAAGCCATCAGCATAAGTTAATATGATTGGGATTCTTTTTTCTTATATAACACTGCTTTATTGATTTTCATAGACCAAGAAATGATTACATTATACAGATAATTATTCATTAACATGACATTAAATACTCAGCTATGTACAATTATATACAAAATGCTCATAACTAAAACAGCTTTGTTCAACATATTACATTTTTTCTAAGTAATGTTTTTAATTTCAACCAAGATAACTTTCTGTGGGTCATGCTTGTTGTTCTATAGTTAAGAGTTTCAAGTTCTCTGTTACATACTGTCTTGGCCAATAGTATAAACTCAGTAAAAGAGTCAGTCACTTTACTTTTTCAATTTGAAGTAATAACTTTTCTTGCTATTGCCAAGATGGACCATAAAAGATGTATTTGTGGCTTTAGTATACAATCTGGTATTGGGGCATTGAGTAATAAAATTGTATCTGTAATTATGCTTTTGTCTGTCCACAATGCCTTTGTAAAATCTCTAAATTTCAGCCAAAAAGGAACAATCATTTTACATTCAAGGCACGTATGTATCCAATCTGCACAGAGACTCTCATCACATCTCCAACAATTATGACTAGTTTTATTCAATATTGTTGCAATTTTCTGCGGAGTAAAATAACTCCTGTGTATAAATTTCCATGTAAATATTTTCCAATATAAAGATGATGTTGTAAGATTTATTGACCTGAGTGTTAATAATTTGTCATTACCAGAGAAGCTAAATTTGTTAGTATTTCCTATAAAACTACATAGAGAACCATCATGCTGTTTTAAGTCAGCCCTCGATGTCTTACAGATCTTAGATAAAGAAAACCCCATGCTAAATTGTAAAGAATTTAATTCACACAAAAGTAAAATTATTTTAGGCTGAAGTGAAGTATATGACACTTGACTTGTTTTAAATTCCTTTATTAGATATTCTCTGATGATTTGAATATTTAACCAATTATCTTGATTTATGTTGTATCTTGCTAAGAGACTTGTAGTGTCAAGAATATTATTTATACTAAGGAATTGGTGCCAGTAATTTAACCCATTGCCTTTTATTTCTATTATTTTGTTTATATTGAAAGAATCTAAGCAATTGTTTGTGAACGCTACTGGGAACATTAATATTGAGAAATGTCTTGTTATGCAATGTGTGTTTATAATTTTCTTAAAATTGTTTAGTATATAACTAATGCAATATGGTAGCTTCTCATTTTTGCTTTCTTTATATACTGAATCTTTCACTTTTAAAAACAGTTTATTATTTTCAGTAAAAAAGTAATTGTTTATTTTTTCATCTATATTAGATAATAAAATGTTTGCATGAAAATCTTTCCAATTTGATGTATACTTATTACTTAACCACTTACTTATGATATGAATTGCAACTGAATCAGCATATAGTTCTAAATTCAGGAATGTGATTACACCTTTTTCCCAATCTCCATTGTGCCAATCATATTTTATTCTGAGTTTTGTGGGTGCCATAAAAACTTAATTAAAAGTGAATTTAATTCTTTTATTATTTTTTGGAGAGCTAATAATTATAGATTGAAACAAATACAAAACTTTAGGAAGAATACACATCTTTATTAGTATTAGTTTTTCTTCAAAAGTAAAGAGCATTTTATTCCACTTGTCTCTATATTCTTTGACTTTATCCAATAGATTTATATAGTTAACTTGTATAATTTCTTTCCAACTAGGCTTTATATACACACCTAGATATTTAATAGACTCATTTCCCCAGTTAAAGTTATTATATTTTCTCCATTCTGAACTTACTTTACTATTTATTAATAATGTTTCAGATTTATTATTATTGAACTTTAGGCCAGAACATTTCTCAAAAAGTTCTATAGCATCTGCAATATGCCTTATTGAAGAGTTTAAATTACCTATGGTTAGTATTATATTGTCTTTTGAAGAATAATTTGAATTAAGAGTGAAACTGTTTATGTTATAATTTTTTCTTTGGTAGTTTACAAATGGCTCTACTGATAATGCAAATAACAGAGGTGATAATGGGCAGCCTCGTTTAGTTCCTTTTAGTATTTGAATTTTGTTAGATAAGAATGTCCCGATTTTAATATATGACACAGAATTTTTGTATAAGGTATTTATTAGTTCTATGAAATCATTGGAGAAATTAAAAGTTTCTAATACTTTAAATAAATATGTCCAAGATAGAGAGTCAAATGCTTTTTCAATATCTAATGTAATTATTGATAGTTCTTTTTATTTCTTATTTGCAACATCTATCAGGGTTAAAAGCCTAATGACATTGTCTTGAACATTTCTATTCAAAATAAAACCTGCTTGATCATTCTCTATTATTCTCAGAATGAATTGATTTAATCTTTTAATAAGCATTGAGGTGTTGATTTTATAATCTACATTTAGTAGAGATATAGATCGATATGATGTCACTAGCTTAGGATCTTTGTCTTGTTTTAGAATGGGAGATATAATAGCATATTTCCATGATGGAAAATGCTTTTATTTTTTTTAAATTCTTCATAAGCTACCTGCAAAATCTTTAAAGTATCTTCTGGGAAGAACTTATATATCTCTCCAATAACTCCATCTAATTCAGGTGCCTCATTGCTTTTAAGGTTTAGAATACATTCTTTAATGTCTTTCAATGTTACTGGCTTAAGCAAATTAGTATTTTGTTCTTTTGTTACTTTTTTATTAATATTTTAATTCAGAAAATTATTTGTAATTGCACTGTTTACTGAATCAACATTTGTATTGTTTAACCTCTCGTAATGTACTCTAAAGACCTCCAAAATTTCTTTGTGCTCCGTAACATGTTTTGTTTTAATTCCTTTATTGTCAATTATTTCTTTCATATGGTTAAGGCCAGCTAGATGTTTTACTTTGCCTGCCAATCTGTGTATGTGTTTGGGGTTCACTGAATAGGATTGAATTCTTAATTTTTCTAGATTTATTGTTACTTTGTGATTTAGAATTTCTGCATATCTATTGTTTAATGTTTTTAGCTCAGAATTTGTTCTTATGTCTTTGGTACTTAAACTTTTCCTTATTTTATCTATATTTATTTGTAGTTGTGTTAGTTTATTTTCCCATTGTTTTATTTTGATTAGATACCAATTTTTGATCTTACCATATAAGTAAGATTTTAGTGAATCCCAAAGTATGACCTTTGAAGTCTCATTATTATTAATATCTAGAAAAAGTTTTATTTCATTAAGGAGCCACTCTTTAACTCCTTTTAATGTAGTTATATAGACAGGTAATCTTTGCCAAGTTATTAAGTCTTTAGGCGTGATGTTAAGCTTAGAAAATAAGGCATTATGGTCTGACAATGGCCACAAGCTAATTAAGACTTCTTGAATCTTGTGAAATTTATTATTTGTAACTAGTACTTTATCAAGTGTTGTTTGTGTACCATACCTATATGAATAGTGAGTGTATTCTAATGAGTGAGCTTCTTTTAGAGCATAAATATCTCTAAGATCTAATATATTAATGAAATTCTTTAACTTTTTTGCTGCAGAAGATGCTTTAAAATTATCTTTTTTTGTAGTATCTTTATCAGAAAGGAGACAATTAAAGTCTCCAGCATGTATTATTTCACCTATGGATTTGGAAATTATTAACTCCAGCTGTTTATTTGTTGTAATTGCTCCAAAACCAGGTATCCAGTAAAATTTTACAAATGTTACATATCTTTTGTTTTTCTCTAAAACTACTAAGCATAGAATGCCATTCTTATCTGCATAGGTATCAATGATTTTATGTATCGGTAATGTTTTTCTCCATAGTATCATTGTGCCTCTTCTCTTAGTTTGATAATGAGACTCTGCAAGAATCATATAACTGTTAAAAGACAATCTGTTTAAGTCCTTATTAACAATGTGTGTTTCCTGTAAAAATCCTATATCTACTTTATTCATTTTCAAGTATTTAACTATACTTCCTCTTTTGAAAGGATTATTAAGGTCATTGATGTTTAAAGGCATACACTTATAAGAGAACATTCAAAATAGTACAAATATTTCCACTGAATTTAGTTATGTGCAGATAAATGGAATTGAATAACAACATTTTAACATATATAACTATATACAGAACAAAGCATGGAAATCTAAATTCCTGGCTTGATGATAACATCATCTTAGCCACCACCACAAACATCCCTACAACCAGTCAACCTTTACATTGTTGCTTCTGCACTTAATAATTAAGTATACAGATATTCATGTTCAATATTAACAATACCCTATATTGGCATTTAAAGTGCCAAAATATCTTAAATCACATAACAAATTATAAAATGTTTATAAGTTGCAAATAATGGCTAGTTATGTAGTAAATATTTAAGTTTAACATTTGTTCCTGCATTATATTAATAAGGTTCTGCTCTCATAAATCAACATAGATAAATATAACTTCATAAGCAGTCTAAAGGCTCAAATTTCTCATTAATCTGAAGGAAATAAAGCTATTATTTTATTTAGCTAATGTTTCATGTTAATATGTTCCTAAATTTGAGGTTTAGTAACCTATATTTTTATTTTCTTTCTTACTCACCATCCTTACAACTATTGTCTTTATACATGTTATTTATATTCCGTATGTAAGTCGTTTAAGCAAATGTAATGAGCATTCCATGTTATGTTGTTATGATATTTGAAATTTCAAATATATTTAGTGTAATAAGCATATTTTACAATCATCTTTTATCTCATTTATCCCCTGCTGTTTCATTAGTCTACTACTACTATTGCTTTCAAACCTTAATACTTCAGAGGTGCATTTGTTCCAAATTTACATTACAATTATTATCTATTCAATTTAGCAAGTACGTAAAACAACACTACTTATGAGAGCTGTTAATTATATGATGACATCTATGCATGACATCTCGACAAAACAAGTTTTTACTTGTTTATATATCAACATACAACATGAAAGTAACTGTATGCTCATCCTGTCTGCGTTTCCATAGTTTCCCCATCCCATTCTCTTTTTAACTGTCTATAATTTGTGGATGACTTTTTATGCTGTTAGGTTGTGTGGTGTTTCAAGTATATTGAATGTAATTTGCAATCATTATTTTATCTCATTTATTTCATTATTGCTCCATCAGTGTAATATTACTATTGCTTTTAAGCTTTAGTATTTCAGAAATGCATTAATTCTAAGCTTACACTGTTATTAATATCCCTTCTGTTTAACAAGTACATAAACATACAGCACTTATGTTAGCTATTGACTATATGTTGATATATAATATGATATTTTGGCAATAAATATGTTTACCTGGTTTGCATGTCAAAACATCAAAGAGTAGTATGTTCACCCACTTCTCTTTTATTATATTATCTCACACACATTACCCTTTGGTTAGCTGTCTACAACTTGTAAAAAATCTTTATGCCAGCACTTTCCGATCTCTCTTAAGTAGATACATTTGGGTTAGTTTGAATAATTAACACAACTATTTAATTATTGTATCACTATTATAATTAGGAATTTGTTAGTTTCTATTGTGCACATTTAGTTCCTTATTTGTAAATTATTTATTTTCCCCAGTTGTTTATCTATAGATTCCATTACCACAGAGCATGCTTATCACAATATCAGTGAAATTTGAATTCAAACCAGCCAAAAATAAAACATTCTGAAGCCATCTGTAATGATTGTACTTTGCAAATTAACTAGACTGTAACTATAACAGTTCACTACATGTATATAACAAGATCTTGTTTCTGAGATAAGAAGCATGTAATATTTTATTATTTTACTGCAAGGAGCAAACTTATAGTCCAAAGAATGCTTTGAAAGCATTCAAAACCTTCGGTCAGTAATAACTTCCTTATTACATTTTTTTTCCCTCTGTCGCCACTTTTCCTATGTGCGACCGGACTCAGATGACATTACATCATCATTAAATGCTTCTGTAGTGAGTGCCAGGCTCAAAATCAAAGATTTAATGCATAGCTAATGACTTGCTTCTCATGAAGCTTGACAAACAAAAGATTGCATTCGCGAGGTGAACATAATGCTTTTCAGGTATTTTCAAGCTTTTCTTAACTGTCATATGCTTGAGAAGCATTAAAGGCATGTAAAAAATAAAAAAACAAGTTAAGCAGGGAAACACAATGTTATCTACACTATAACATTAAAATTATACTTCGCAAGTGACTACAAAGTGCCGGCACTGCTCAAACATGTCTACACAGGATATTTATAATAAAAACATGTTACGCTTGTTGATTAAACCAGCCAAGGGCAACAAAAGTCACTAATAAGCAGCGTAAAGCTGGCAGTACCCCTTTCAACATCTAGGAACACTGTGATTCCATTTTAAATGGCAGGCAATACAATAAAGACACACAAGCTGTTCCAAATACTAATCCAACCCCAAATGAGCAATACTCAACACATTATTAATTGAAATTAGATATAAGTCGCAATCTTATAAAGCTCTTTCGATATTTATAATTTATGAGCCCTTCAATTATTGTTTATACTATAATCTATAAAGGAAATGGTGTTACATAACAAAGAAAAAAGAAGTCAGAAAGCTGTCACAAGTAACTAGTGAGAATTGTTATTAGAAATAAAAAAGAAGTATTAAATATTTTTGGTTATGCATATGTTAATGTCAAATCTTACCTAATAGTATTGGACATATTATCATGGGAAAAATGTTGCTGGAAATTAGAAGTTAGTATTTTATTTCTCTTTAAGTTTTTTTGTTGATTTATCATTTGCTGTTGTTTTGCCATTTGTAGCTTGTCTCTTTAGGCTTGGGGTAGAGAGTTCCATATCTTCAATTTTGTCTAGTAGGTTATGTTTTTTGACAAATTCTGTTGCCTCTTCGATGTTATTAAAGATTTTCTGACCATCTGGAAGTGTGATTTTCAATCTAGCAGGAAAGAGTATTTGAGCTTTTATTTCAGCTTTTTTTAGATCTTTAATTGAGGAACACAGACTTTTCTCGTTGCTATTGTCACAGATGTATAATCATTATCAAATCCAATGACTTTTCCATTTTCTTGAATAGGACCCATTGACCAGGCAGTCTTTAACACCAAATCTTTATCCTGTGTTAATAAAAACTTAACTATGATAGATCTTGTTGAAGTTAAGTTTTTAGATATAGAAGGGTTTGACAAAGATCTATGCGCCCTTTTGATTCCATAAGAAAATGATGCTGGCAGGATTAGTATTTTAGGTAACCAGTTATTCAGGAAAAGAATCATGTTATTCCCTTCTATCTTTTCAGGAACTCCATAAATTCTAATATTATTTCTTCTTGACCTTTATTCTAGATCATCCACCTTTTCTAATAATTAATTATTTTGCTTCAAAAGGAAATGTATTTGATTGTCATTCTCCATCTGTTTCCCGTCTATTTCATTTAGAGATTCTTCTATACTGGTTATTTGAGTGCTTTGAAATTCCTTTAATTCTTGAATTTGTTTTTTACTTTCTTTTTTCATGTTTTCCATGATGTTTTCTAGGTTTTCCATTTTTGTAGAGAGATCTAGTATACTTGTAATTTTAGTCTGTAGTTTTTTCTTCATAGAACTATATGGAGCAGATGACTTTGAATGACTCATATTTCAAGTATCTGTGTACAGCAATTGATGTTCTGACAGGATTTTTGTGAAGAATTTCACTGAAGATTATTATTTTTTCTTCTTCTGATAATCCACAATAGTGAAAGGAATATTTATAGGCAGTTTTTCCAAGATATTTCAAAAAAAATTTAATTAATTCCTGTCAGAAATAAATCTCATGAACAGAGCAACAAAAAAACTAATGCACTCACTCTGACATCTTGGCCATGCTCCCATGATTGGGATTCCTAAGCCTTCAGGTGTTACATATTCTGCTTTATTCACTTTGTCATTTATTTCACATACAAGTATACGCATAGTTAAAGCACAGAGTATGCAACTTAATGGACATACCCGTCTCACACCCCACTTTTTTTTTATTTCTTTACTTAGCCAACCATTTACCAAAATTTTACTTTATTATTTCTATAAGCAGGCATCCATGTTTTCCTAATTGTCACACTTTTAATGTATTCTTTTATTATTGCTCATAAGATTCTATGACCTATTGTATCGAATGGCTTATTAAGATTTCTGGTCTAAGTTCTGCTTCTTCACCTGCATTTATAGTATCATCTACAATTTCTCTAATTATTTTTAATAATTTGTGACACCTCTTCCCTTTTATACTAAGAATACTATGTTCCATAACACTTTTCATCTTTTGTTTCAAATCTTTTTTGCATTATTTTCATAAAACTTTTATAATCATTATTGCTCAGTACTGTCAGTCTCCAATTGTTCATCATATTTTTGTTTTCCTTCTTTCAGATAAATTTAAGTATTCCACTACATAATTCTTTGTACATAAAATCTTTATTTAGCCGTTAATTCAAAATCCTTAAAAATATTCCTTTTGCCATTCCATTAAGCTTTTATACATTTTATAGCTTTTTCTATCTGGTCATGCAGCCAAATGTATATTTACTTAATACTTCATCTAATTCATATAAGAACATCTTCTTTTCAGAGTCTTTATTTTCTTATTCAGAAATCATTTTTTACTTTTCCTATTATTTTTATTGTTTTATTTTATTCTTTAAACATCTCTCATACATATTCTGTGACAATATTAATTTTCCCTCATTCCTTTTCTCGTTTTGCATTTTTCATTTCCCTCATTCCAATACTATCTTCTTTTACTAGTCTGCATAAATATGCACTAACTTCTTTTTTTTCTTTGTAAAAATATCTTTGATTGAATTTTCTCTTTAATACTCTGTCAGGGGGATTCAATAAAGCTTACATAGTCATTTTTACTGTGTGAGCATTGCAGTACAATGCACACATGGCAACTTTTAGATTCAGTAAGCACCGTGTAGAGGTGCGCACCACCACACAAACAAGTTAAACACTGTAGCATGCTAATTACAGCATAAGCAGCTGAATTGCATGTTAATTAACCAATCCAGGATGAAGCAGTTATTTAACAAACTATAAAGCATCCGTGTAGACTCCATGCTGGTTTTTCCTGAATATTCCAAAAACTTTGGTATACAGCCAAGGAAAGGAGTCTACATGGACAGAATGTTAGGGGCTGCTATTTAATTCATTTGCATGTGCTAATGGCTGAAGCCAATGCTGCTGCTGCTGCTAATAGGCCTAGGCTGAGAAGAAGAAGCGTTTTCAGGCTCCGTTTAACTTTACACAACTTACACAATGCAGAAATTGTAGACCACTACAGGGTTGACAGGGACACACTACAGGAACTCTGTGGCCTCTGCCACCCTCAACTCAGAGTCAAATCTAACTGAGGAGAACCAATTCCATTGGAGACAAAGGTATATGGAACCCTTAGAAACTTAGCTACAGGTACCTTTCATAGACCAACAGGGGACAAGCTTGGGTTGTCACAGGCATCAGCATCCAGGATTCTCCACCAATTCCTGAATGTTATGCTCCAACATGTCACTGACCACATATATTTCACCTGTATTTCTGAGGAGGTGGCCAGAAATATGCAGGAGTTCTACTATGTAGCACACTACCCTGTAGTACTGGGTGCCATAGACTGTACACATGTAGAAATTAAGACACCACCCAGGGAACATGGTATGCCCTACATTAACAGAAAGGACTGGCAGTAAGGGCTAACATTCTATCAACTGCCAAGCAATGTGTAATATCAAGTGAATCATCTTGAACATGGGTGCTGGCAACCCTGACAGTTACCACAACTCATATATTTGTCACACCTCCTAACTGTGATACATGTTTGCTAGGGGGATATCTCACAGGGACATTTACTGGGGATGTAAGCTATGCACTGGAACCGTGGTTGATGACACCCATCAGAAATGCACACATACCCACAGAAGAATGCTATAATGAGGCACGCACTCAAACAAGAACTATCATAGAGTGTGTGCTTGGGCTCCTAAAGTCATGGTTCTGGTGCACTGATACATCTGGGAGAGCCACGCAGTACAATCCATGGACATGTACTGAAATATTCACAGTATGAGCCATGCTATGCAACATGCTCCTGAGAAAACAGCTTCATCACAATCAGCAAGGGGAAGGGGTACACATCCCACCACCAATGCCAAGGTCACCGCAGCCACATGCATATGAAGAGCGACAGGGGGAATCACCAGCTGTGGGTGTAGGCATATATTGGTGTGCTCACTATGCTCTTGCATTAGCTAAGAGATAATGCATACCACATTCATTCACCACCTATGGGCCTGAATCCTTCATCCTAATCAGGTACATATAGTAACATTAATGCCAGGCATCCCACACAACCTTTACCTCCTTATTTATTGGCTGTGTACTGCATGCATCAAAAAAGGTCAGTCCTGTTAGTAAAATCAACTGCTGCCTGTACAAGGGAAGTCCTGAACCCGGCATGTATTGTTTACTAATATGACTGTGTGGCATGTCCTTGTATTTCATTACTTGGTCCAGTAAAAGGTGGGAGATCTGTATAGAACTTAGCTTAACATGTGCCAGCAGAGACTTGTGTCCATTACTAAGTAGTAGGCCTTAGGCATCAACGATTCACACAGTCATACCTCTCAAACATATTGATGATCACTGCATACCCACAGTTTAGCACCATATGTACTGAAAAATGATTAAAGAGAGAAGATAAAAAGTAATGATACACATTGCAGTTTCTGACTTTGCAACCCTAACAAGATCATTCACTATAAAGATGGGAAATGTTGATGCTATCAACTGCCTAACTTTCCAACATCAATATAAGTCAAAGGTACAATTACCAGTTCAACACCACAAATACAGATATACAAAGCACTGAGTTAGCTATGCACCCTGAGCATCAGACACAAAGCTTTTGCATCTCTGAATCTAACAGATAGAAAATGGGGATATGGCACAGTTATCGCCACTTGCACAGGATGTTGTATGGGGGGGGCAGAAAACCTAGGGTGACACAAAAGGTCAGTGACAGTGTGTGAGTAAGAAAGAGAAGAAGACAGACATGTGGATAAACCAACAAATGGACAGAGAGACAAAATGAGTAACTATTATGTTTGTGTGTCTGTAGGGGTCTTCCAGATGACATTGGGTGTGTTAGTGCCTGCATGAACACAACCAAGCCGTGTGCTGGCTCTTCATCTTGGTATGTTGGACAGGTGTGAGCTGTGCATGGTACAGGTGGCAGTTCATGATTGTTGTCCCTCACCATGAGAAATGCCTCTGCCAGGAGTTGCAGTGGCACATCCATGCCAAAGGTTCGATGTAGTGCTGTTACCTGAACATGACTGATGTCTGCTGGATGAGGTCTCTTCATGGGGATACCCAGAACCATAACCCCATAGCCTACCACATCTGGGTGTGGACAACAAACTCACTGATGTAGCAACAGAAGTACTTCCACTATGGCAGCATGAACGGGCATGGCCACATTGAATGAGAGCAGATGATGTGGCTGACTTATGCCCATGAGGATGCTGTTCCCCTCCCAACAGATGTTTCATTGTAGACACTGCTTATTCCATGACAGGCACCCTTCAGTCCATCACAGACACTCCTCGTTCCAATGTGTCTTTCATCTGATCCAGTGAATCAGCAACACAGTGGAGGCAGTCACACATGTCAGATTGTGCCACATCCACAACCCTCAGCATTTATCTGAAACAGCTATGGGAAAGTGCCTCTGCCTTCATGATGGCCCTAAACATACATTAAGTGGCACAGGAAGAGACACCTGCAACAGGTGGGGGAGGTATAGCAGCCCCCTTCCAAGCACCATTGGCAATCTTCTTGCATGGTACCTCAGCCACACTTTGGCTATGGCCAGACTCAACAGGCTTGAAGCCACAGTAGCCACACTTCCCTGATCAATGTCCTCACCATCCAACTGTCTAATATCTTGTGGGCTCACTAGACTGGGTAGGCGTAGGACAATTGGCTGTGTCTGATGGAAATGCAGGGGAGGGCTGTATGTCAATCATGTCAGTGTCAGATTCAACCTTTGCACCCCCGATTGTCACTCAGTTTTCCCACCATCATCATCAGAGTCTGCTGATACACTAACATCAGGTGGCACAAGGCTCACACTTCCACTGTCATGATCACTTGTGATAAAAAGCAAGAAACGCAGGAATAAATTAATACTTGCACTACTATAGTGCAATATATAGGTTCATAGGTAGGTACTAGGCTATCTACCTAAAGGCATTTATAAGCCTATCCAGAATGTGTTGGCTTTCACCACTCCCTTAGATTAGTTCCCTGTGCCTCTGTCCATCAGAGCCACTAAAGTGACCCCCAGGGTAAACTTTCTGTTTCCCATCCACTCGTCACAGTTTCTCTTGAAGAGTGTTAGCAAGGAGCTCTGCCTAATGTAGATTGGAATCTTGTTCCAAAGCATGAGAAGTCTCTGTAACAGGAATCTATCCCTCCAGCATGTCCTATTTATTGTTGTAGTGAGGTTTTGATCCCTAGAGCATGTGGCTCAAGGGGATAAGCTTTTCTTTAGGTGGAGCATGTCCATCAGTTCTGGGTTGGACATGGCCTTGTATGTCAGGCAGAGATCACCTCTGAGTAGGCAATATGCAACCAAGTACAGCTGGAGTTTCTTCAGTCAAGCTGCATAGGGCATCTGTTTGAGGCCAGTGATCCTCTTGGTGAGGTTCTTTTGTGGTCTTTCCAGCTGTTGCAGGTGGCTTGTAAGATACATTCCAAATGGGGCATTGTACTCTATGATGGGTCTGATGAGAGATGAGTAGAGGGGCACAATGACCTGTTTTGATCTGGATGTGAACCCTTTTGTGATAAGGTGTGCCACGTAGGAGTTTCTAACCACTTCAGCAATGTGATTATCAAAGGAGAGTTTACTATCAACTTGGGTCCCCAGATCCATTATTATGTCTTCCATATTTAGGGGAATACCACTTTTGGGGTAGTTTGTGGGTGCTTTGTTTTTTCCAAAGGGGATGACTATGCACTTTTTGGCATTTAGCTTGAGGTCATGATTTATTTTGACACCAGGTGTCTGTCTAAGTGAGACCCTTTTGGAGGATGTCTGTGTAAGCGAGAGAGTCAATTATAGCCCCTCATTTGCAGTCATCTGCGAACTTGGTCAGCCATAGTCCTGTCCTCCTATGCTTGCCTGTACCTCTGAGAAGTATATGCTGAACAGGAGGGGTCCTAGGACTGAGCCCTGGGGAACGCCACTTGTAACCGGTTTAGAGTCAGACCTAGCTCCCGCAACTCTTACCATGTGGGTTCTATCCGTGAGCCAGTTGGCAACCCATCTTGTGACGTAGGGGTTTATGTTCAGGTTGGTGAGCTTGTCTATAATACCAGAATGGGGAATGGTGTCAAAGTCCTTTGTGAGGTCTAGGTAGGTGTGTGTGTGCCACCTTTCCCTCGTCTATAGCCTTGGTAACTGTCTCAAAGAAGTCCACCAGATTTAGGAGGCATGACCTGCCCTTAACAAAGCCGAACTGGGTAGGGTCCAGTGTTTGGAGGTTCCCAATGTCTCTGTTAATCAGTTCCATGATGATGCGCTCTATAGCCTTGCAGACCAAGCTAGTCAGGCTTATAGGGTGATAGTTCCTGGGGTCTGTTGTGGCTCCACCTTAGTGGAGCAGAATAACCATTGCTGTGCAACACTCTATGGGTATGCAACCTGTGGAGAGGCTGACTTTGAACAGTGTGTTTAGGTGAGGGGTTAGTTCATCTTTGAACTTGTGTAGGACACAGCCTGGGACACTGTCCGGTCTCATTGATGTTGTGTTTTTGGCTTTGGAGAGGGCTGTTTTTTTCCTGAGTGTCTGTGATTTCAGGAGCTCTACATTCTTTGGTATGGTTATGGGACCTTTTTGGGGTGAGAGGGGGTGAAGTTTGCACTGAACCTGTCTGCCAGGATGTTGGCAATATTGGTCAGTTCAGTGTATTTTGTACCATTCTGCACTAACTCTGAGCAGATCTGAGCATTGCCACTTAGATTTTTACATAGCTAAAGAATGCCTTGTGGTTATCTTTGGAGTCCATAGCAATTTTTCTTTCGAAACTCGCCTTGGATGATTTTATGAGGGATTGTAGTTCCTTGCTGATACTGATCAGGGATGTCTTCCCTTCTTGGGATTTTATTCATTTCTGTACTAGTTTCCTCCTTCTATTGTATAGCTTGTTAATGGCAGGAGTCCACCAGACTGGTTTCCTTTTCTTGGAGGAGTGAGTCTTGATTTTGCTTGGGATAGCACAATCCATGCATTTTTGTAGGTGCCCGTAGAATGCATTAGTAAAGAATTTTGCAGCTTGGAAAATGTTATCCTTTAGCATGGGGGCTTTGACACTTTCCACCTTGGTCTTAAGTAATGTGAAGTTTGCTTTTGAAAAGTTTTTCACGGTGGTTTCCTTGTCTGGGTGTGGGGGCGGAATGTGGATATCCAAAGTGATTTGTTTATGGTCAGATCTTACCAGTGAGGGGTTGACCTCTGGTGAGGAGCACCGGTCACCCAAGTTGATGATGACCAGGTCCAATATGTTGTCACCTCTGGTGGGAGTGTTGACCAGTTGATCCAGGGCATTTGAGCTTATAAATTCTAGGAAATGTTGGGCAAGGGAGTTAGTACTTGAGTAGTTCTCCCAATTAATGTTTGGGTAATTGAAATCACCCAATATTAGGTTGCTTGGTAGGACCTTTATATTTCCCAGTGTTTCCAGAAATGCGGAATGGGGGTCCTGGGACATGGTGGGTGATCTGTAGCAAGGTACAATTTGAATTGCAGTTTTGCCCGTTGTTAGTTGCACGTGGATGATCTCTGAAGCATCGTGCTATGCCACTAACCTAGAGGTGTGGGTATCCTTGATGAATATGGATACGCCCCTGCCTTTGTATTTCGGTCCGGGTTCTGTGCGTAGCCTGGTAATGCTGGGGTGCTCTCTGGAGACTTAAACCTGGTTTCTGTTACTGCACATATATCGATTTTCTCCATATTGAGGAGTGCCTCAAGTGCATGCAATGTGAGGTTTAGACTTCTGGCATTGAGTAGTATTACCCTCAGTTTTTTGTTACTTGTGCTATTTATGGCAGTGGGTTTGTCTTTTGAGCCTTGCCTAAAAAAGGCACTATGGGGGTGGCAAGAGCCTTGGTCAGTATTCAAAAGCCTAAGGGTGACAGGTGCAAGCCATCTCTAGTGAAGCAGCGTGGCTTGTCAAGCATGTCATCCCAGGCAGACAGACACTGGATCCCATTTGAATGACACCAGAAACTTAGCCAATTGTTGAAATTGATATTTATTTCTTTATACTGTGGTATCATTCTTGGTGAGGGCAGGATGCTACTCAGGGTCCGGGTCATACCGGCCTGTGTTACAAGATCAGAGAGCTCTTCCATGTCTCTTTTCATGTAGTCCAGAGAGGTATGGCTCAGGTCTTTCACACCAACATGGACAATAACAGAGTCATAATTGTACTTCTTCTGGAGTGACCTGGGTGCTTGTGTTATGTGGTAGATTCTGGCACCCATCAGACAGCTAACAGTAACCTTCTCCTTATTCAGCCTAGTGAGTGGAACATCAGTGTGCCTGACTATAGACTCACCTATTACCAGTATGTTGGGTATGTTATTTTGCATTAAGGGCTGTGATTACATGGCACACTGGTTTTGTGAAGTATGTGTTTCATGATTTGCGTTGGAGGGTGGAGGTTGCTTGGATGTCTGCTTTGGAGGTCTCTGTTGCTTTTGTAGATTTTTATTTAGAGCCTCTGAGTATGTTTTTGTGTATTTATGTGTTTTTTTGCCGGTGTTGGTTTAATGGGTCTCTGTGAGACTGGTGGTGTGATGCAAGTATTTCCCTTCTCATCCTGACTGTCTGATCCAGCCTTGGGTTGAGAGAGCTTAGCCTCCAGTTTGGCTGTATAATTGCATCTCTCACATGTATTAGTGTTTGGTGGTAGGAGGAGACGGTTGTCTGTGTGCATGAGGCAGTTGTAACATTGCTTCAAAATACCCAGATTCATCAGTTGGACTGGAGAGTACACCTGAAACTGCCCTTTGGACATGCCTGGATAGGTACAGTGAACTGTTTTACTGAATGGCTGGTAAGGTTGAATAGAGAGCCTTGTCCTGTACTGGCTAGTAAGGTTGAATAGAGAGCCTTGTCCTGTACAGTATATGAGGGTCTAGTGCTAGGGTTTATAAGTGCTTGCTCTGAGTTTTGAGCAAGTGCCAGGCTGAGAAATTAATGGCTTGAGTGCTTAAGTTGAAAGTTTGTCTAGTTCCAAGGGAAAAATTGAAGAGGAGACTTTGTAGAGCCGGGAATAGACCGGCGCTGCCTGGTGTGCAAAACCGGGCAAATGCTAACAAACATGCAGTGCTGCTACTATTACAGACAGTGCAGCACTACACACAACAGGCCTGCAATCAAAATCACTACAATATTCATTTAAATTGCTCAGCAGTACTTACATAAAAATGTTTGCCATACCATTTACAGATGAGATACTCCTCTGTAGTACAGATGGTCCTAGAAGAAGTTAAGCAAGAGGTATATGTAACATCATCACAATTAACAGTAACATGGGGGTAATACATTTATCCATTTAAATGTCCATTTACTATAATTTCAACAAGAATGTGTCTGACAACTCCAACCTAGGCTTATAACTATAACACTCATCAATCCCCCTCCTCAAAAAAAGACATGAAACAGAATTCACTTATTGATTTCAATTGTTTTACTGTATTCAACTGTTCAAATAGCAAAGCATACCTGGAAGCTCCTCCTGGGATGTGCTTGCTGTCTCAGAAACTGTTGCTGTGAAATCCAGGATGTGCTGCATTGCACTCTCCTGGGAGCTGTCTGGATCTATGATACTGGCCAGGAACTCTTCAATGGTGGTTAGCAGTGGTTACCTAGCAGGCCCTCACCCAGTAACCTTCTGGTGATGGCCCACTGCAGCTGCTCTCCTCTGTGCAGAAGTGATCATGTCAGTGGCACTGGTGTGCACCTGCTCATATGCCCTGCCATGGCTACCCATGGCATTGACATGATCTACTATCTGCTACGATATTCACATCCTACATGCCATATCTCCCCGTCCCCTTTCCAGCAGAAAAGTACCATGTTGCCTAAAGCCATCTATAATCACTCAGTTTTCAGCATCAGTGAAGGGGGTTCTCAGTGGATTTACACACCTAGGTGGCATACTCATAGGTCTCCTAAAAGACAACAGAAGGATACTACAAATAAGTATCATATAACTAAAAAGTAACTGTTTCCAGATGAAACAGAAAAGATAGCCAGTCAGTACTACCACTGGAGAACATAAAACAGTCAAGAGATGTGAAATACTAAGAACAGTCAGGATGCATAATAAGGAGAGAAAAAAAGAGCAACATATCCTTGTATGTGTTATAACAGTAACTCACCTTTGCTCTCCAAAAAAAAAACAGTCCAGCCTTGTTTGTGCCATAACAGTAACTCATCTTTGTTCCCCCAAAACAACATTCCAACAGTCCATCCTTGTTTGTGATACAACAGTAACTCACCTTTGCTCCCCCAAACGAGCAGTCCATCCTTGTTTGTGCCATAACAGCAACTGAGCTTTGCTCTTCCCATGCAAAACAACAGGCAAATTACCTATGTTGCTAACACACCATCTTTGAAATGCTAAAAGTGCTATTGAAGGACGTGTCCCTGAAACATGTGTACATATTTATCACACAGCTTTCCAATTTCAGGTATTGGTAATCATGTATACAGCTGAAATGGCTTGACAAACATGCCCATGCCATCAGTACAGTTCTAACTAATGCATACAGATAAAACTGCAAAAGCTTTTACTTCAGATTTTTCTTAAATATGTTCCAGCATACGCAGTATGTAGGTGACAACATGGAAATATACCTTCTGAAGTTCAGTAAACCTCTGTACATGTATATCCTGAACAAAAAGTTTTTTTGCAATCTTCCAAACATATACAACCCTCCTCACCATCAGTTTGCTTAGCTACACAGTTGCCTTTTTGTATGGTGTAGATCATGGCTGTTAGCATGGTGATGATGCAAATGAGGTGTGAACTCATTAGAATTTCTGAGTCCCAAAAACTTGAATCCATGTAGAAGACATAAATATAGTGCAGGCACTCCCTCTGTGTTTGTTTTTAATGGATTGCAACTGTGAATGATTAGTGATTGTGAAAAGGAAAACACAACAGCACTGCAGGCTGCCTTACTTCCACTGGGTGTATCACATTATATCTACAAAGTGCTAGATGTAAGGTTGGAAATGTAGGTAAGCAGCACACAAGTCACAGGTTGTGTTCCTTAACATCCAACCTGCCCTTCAGTTGTTAGCAATTATATATGACATTATTTCCACTTAATATCCTCACACATTTTAAGGCCAGTGATATAGAATGGCTTACACATTGCATGTCTCACATTACTGCTCAGATAAATGAAGAATGGCCAATAAACGCAGACATGTAAGGCAGAGATGTATATTTGCAAGCAATAATCATGACAGGTTGTGTGATCACTAGGTGCACTATATCCCAAACTAATATGTGTGCAAATAACACTTGTATGATTTGATATTAGTGTAGATGCTGTTGTTCACTGTGTGCATATTGATTTAAGTTCTTTTTTGAAAGCCTTTTGTGTGGCAAAGAGGGATAAGGCACCTATCCTGTGTTCTGAAGGTACATTGGAGTGAGAGTTCTAGGCCTATGTAGAAATATCTCATATGTACTAATGTTTTCTATTGTGCATGTCATAGATTGCATGTCAACTACCTCTCCCTTTTCTATTTTCTTTTTGGGGGGCACTGTTTATACAATGTGCCACTTAGCACAAAGTGGACAATGAGCCAGACTGTATTCAGGCTGTCAAAAACAGAAACTGGGTTCATACATTCAATTAATACTATTAGGCATCACACAAACCTACTAAGCAACATTGGGTGGTGGTTAACAGTGAGACCTTAAGAATAAGTGTTGAGCTGGAGTACAGATGGTCCTGGATTCTTGTACAGGGTGCGCAACATTTGTTTTACTGTTGTGACATTGCAGTTTATAGCAGTGAAGTGAAACATACAGAAGTGTTTTCTCAACCCTCTTGTGGTAACAGGTTTAAGTATGAGACTGCCATACGCATGGTCTTGGGTTAAAATGCAGCATCAAAAACACACAGCATCACAGTGACCATGCCCAAAAGAGGCTGCTACCACACCACAAACAAATGCCTCATACCAAAACATAGCTACAAGGCTGTTTACCAAAGATACATACTACGCCATACATAAACCCACCCACTCACTGGTGCACTGTGGTCCCACTGTGCAAATACACTACCCCCTGGACTACTGAAATTACCCTTGTGGATTAAAGCAGATGGCAAAAATGGGATGAACTCATAAAGGGAAATGGGGACCTACAGACACTGGACCCTACACACTGACTGGATGTCACCCAGGCTTCCTTTGCTGGAACACTGGAGACTTTTGACTTGAACACTTTTTTCATTGATGAAAGTAAGTGCACAGCTCACCTTGAACCTTGCAAACACACACAGCCTACCTACCCCCTTCAAGGCATCATACACAAGCTCCCAAGCTTAGCAACAGCCCACTAAGCCACAAGAATGGTGCTCAAACTCAATCACAGGACAAAACACACAGGGACAGAGTTCACACAGGGTTAAGACAGGTTGCAACATGGGTCTCTAGAGTTGTCCCACAGGGGTCAGTCCTGGGCTCAGGCCTGTTTGGCATTTATTTTTTTGTCTTGCAGGCATTGAATAGGGGGATGCAGATGAGTTGACAAATTTGCAGATGACTGCAAAACTGGGACCATAATTGACACTCCATCAGACACAGATCATCTCCAGAGAGGTCTCATAGAAATGGATAACTGGTGTGCCATGGCCTTGGCCTAAATAGCAAAAAAAAAAAAAAAAAATAGTCAACTTTTTTGAAAAACACCCAAACTCCCTACTACCACATATAGTAATCATTAAAACACGGAGAAGTTATCAGGGACCTGGGGACCCAAGTTGACAGTACCCTCTTTGACACACTCACATTGCCAAAGTGGTGGGGGGAAGACCTTAGGAAGACCCACCTGATCATGAAGGGATTCATTCACATCCAGAGAGGATCAGTTTCCCCCTGTACTCACTCACTTATCAGACCAATGATTGAGTACAACGCCCATTCGAATACACCTTACCCCACACCTGCAGCAGAGCCAAACCCCCCAAACCAAAGTTCAAAAGGATAAAGAAAAAAACATATGTCATCCCATGCTGCCCGAATGAAAAACTCCAGCTCTATTCAGTCGCATACACTCTGCTCTCAGGTCTGATGTGCCTGACATACAAGGCAACATGTCAAAACCCGGAATGGGACATGCAAAACCCAAAATCCCACCACCCCCCAAGAGAGAGAGAGAGAGAGACTTAAACCAACACAATATAAAAATAAAATAGACTGGAGGGAGGGACACATCACCATCAGAGAGACACACTGGATATGGAAATCCCAGTCCATGTGAGGCAGAGCCCCCTCACTGCTGTTCAAGAGAAATCTTGACGAGTGGATGGGATGGGAGTGGTTACCTTACCCAAATATCTCGTATCACTGCTGGACAAGAGAGGCACAGCAAACTATGGGTAGTAGTATTCATCCTAAGGGGTGGGTGAAAAGCACACACACTCTGGCTAGGCTTATAAATGCCCTAGGGCAGATAGCCTAGTATGAACCTATGAACCTATGAACCTATATCTCATGCACTTTTATTATTGTTTCACCTCCCATTATAGTCACTCTCATTTGTAACACTTGACATGATGTAACTAATATTAATTATATGTATGTGAACTGAGGCACGGGTATTCTATCAGTTGTGTATTCATTTATCTATGTATCATCACATTCATTCTCAAATGTATGACTGTGGGTATATTGTGTACTATATTCCTGTAAGTATATTTCTGCTATCTGGACTGCTATGACCTTTACATTTGCTTAACACACACACCTGCCTGTAAATCCAATAACCTTGAATTTGCTTTGTTTGCTACTGTAACACAGTGCTCAGAGGTGCACACTTCCAAGCACCATGTTTGTGCAATAGTAAGCAGAGTGCAACATTTTCATTGTGCACACTCCCAGTAAATGCAATGACTGGAATTAGTGGGAAGGCATCATTCTCCATTGCTCTAGATCCATGGCAGACATGGCAGGGGGATGCGGGGAAGGTGTCAGGTTTAGGGCACAGAGATGAGGTGCTCATGAGCCCATGATTTTTATCAGACTCCTAGTTAAGAACCACAGTGCCAGGCTTTTGCAGGGCAGCTCTTCTGGCTCTCAGAATATGTTGGAAGCTTGGGATAATTTAGCCAAGGCTGCAACAAGTGCCATCAGTACCCCTCCACTGGTAAATAATGTAGGCATCACTACAATGATCTCTGGAGGAGGAAGAGGGACACCTTCAACCATTAGATTGAGGAATTTAGGACTGTGGACATCCCAAACCTGTGTAAGTATCAACTACAGAGAGTACTTGTAAGACTTAAAAGTTGACTATCGTCAAGACTGGTATTCATAATGTTATTCTGTTCTGTTTTTTTTCCACAGCTGTCAGTGACAGTGAGATCAATGTAAAAACCCATGGGGCTATATTGGTAAGGATCAAGCATGCATGTGATATGCATGCAGCAGAATAGTAGCGTCATTCTAGTATTAAAAGCTAAAGATACTTTTTTTAGCATTTTATAGAGTTGTATCAAATTCAGCATGCATATCTCAACTGTAAATGCAAGTATGCATGCATTAGTCTGTAACACAAACCAAGAGTCCAATATTACAATATCAAATTGAGCATGGATACCTCAACTTTAAAAGCAAGTATGCATGCATTAATCTGTAACACAAACCAAAAGTACAATATTAGACTTTATTCTGAGTTTGTGGGTTCAAAATCCACAATTCCCAAATATACAATACTGTTAATTCTTCAGTTATGTGTAATTTAAAGGTTTAAAGTAAAAGCTCTATACCACTTGGAGACATGCCCTGCTGTAAACTGTAATCTGTATAACTGGAACATGCACATGTGCAATATATGTGCATGTCAAGATGTACTTGCTGCAATCTGTACTATAGTGTGCATCTGTTAGAGGAACTGGTAGTCTTAAAAGTAAAAGTTATCTGTTAGGAGTTGGTAGTCTTAAAAGTAAAAATTAAGATAATACAGTAAATGAATTGTATCAGTGAATTGTATGTCACATATGGAGGTACTAATTTAATCTCTTTTTGTCTCACCCCAACCCTTATCTTCTCTTTTTAATTTTATTTTATTTTATTTTTTTTTATTACAAATTGGCAAAATGTGTCCATGTCATCCATGTGTACCACATCACCAAATGCTCAATAGCACAGGGGAAAGGCCTGCCCCACAGGATCTGCCTGCTCCCCATCCACCAGCTCCAGGACCATTTCCCAGCACATCTGGGAGCCAACCTAGCAGCACTGTCTCTTCTGCCCCTGTACCTGCTTCCTCAGGTAATCTTGCTCTGGAGGCTGGTCCACTGCTAACCTGTGGGAGCAGTGGCAGAGGTGGTGATTTTATCACCTGAGCTGACTTGCCAGCGATGGTGCATAGAGTTGTGCATGCCTATTCCAGCTGGAGAGACTGCTCTCCCTCATTTTATGTAATACCAGGAGAGGAGATGCAGCCATCAGGGCCTCCAGCCAGTGGTGGAGAGAGTTGATAGTGATGACAAGCAAGTGGGTAAGACCTCAACTCTTACTGTCACCCAGCTTGACAATCATGGGTTCTTGATGTCATCACCCTCACCCCATCATGGTGTCACCCTACCTTTTGTGTCCATCACTGTCCCTGTCTCTTGTTTTGTCTGCAATTGCTTCCTCACCTACTCATCTTACCTCACCCAGACATTCCTACATCCCTTCCCCAACATTACTTTCTCACTTGCAAAATAAAAAGCAGAAATTTATTATTTATTATTATTTATTTATTTATTCCAGTTTGATGACCAGAGTGGTCCACTAGGCATGGGGAGCTCGTTTTCAGTGAAGGCCCAGGGAGAAAAGCTCCAAAAATACATAGTTACATGAATAATTACTAAGAAACTTTGCATAAATGACAAATAAACAGGTAGCATTCATAAAGAAACAAACAATTACAATTTTGTTTAGGTGTAAAAAACAAGAAAATGGCCTTGAGGCCAGATTTTATAGTATAGTTATATATACATAATGCAAATGAGCAAGATTAGCTAGGTGAGAGTTTAACCAGGAGTAAAAGTGAGGGAGACCTTGAGAGGTATAGGGTGAAAAGTACAGTTGCATTTCATGTTTGAGTAAAGGTGAGAATGAAGAAACACATAAATACATAAATGCATAAATAAATAATGGGCACCTATCCCACAAAAAAAAAAACCTTTCATACATAGCTCTCCATTTCACACACATGTCTTCTTGACACACTTGATTGGGTCCAATTTACTATACAACATGATTGTGTTGTGGTCACCCCTCTCTCTCTGGGGGTGACAGTCCAAATTCAGTTAACATTTGGCAGATACATTCACTTTACACGGTTAAAGAAATATATATCTATGGTTCTTTCCTACCTCCTTCCTGCACATTCATGCCCTGCTTTCCTTTGTTCTTCCCCCTGCTTGCTCCCCATATCACCACTGTTCTATCTTCGCCATTTTATTTTTTTTAATGTATTATTGCACGATGGTGCACTTCACGCACCAATGTGCAGCAATAATAATGGGAAAGTAATTAAAAATATTACATATAGCTGCATTCAAACCTAGTACCGTCTGACCCTAAAAAGGAATGTATAAGTACATTAACTGCGTGAACATGTGCTGCTACAGAGTCAGTTAAGTAGCAAGTATATTCTAGAGACTCAATACTAACTGTCAGACTTTGTTCTTCCCCCTGCTTGCTCCCCATTTCACCACTTTCCTAGCTCCTCATTTTAACACCTTTAATCTGGTCATAAAATAAAATTACACATAACACACATAAGTAGCAGAACAAAGCAATGGATCTCTTCACTTTTTGGGCTCCATGTTTGTGAGGGGGTGCAGTGACTGTGAGTGGCAGCAAAATGCAACAACATGCCTCATATAAACAATTCATGTCATTGCATTATCACTATGTAATAAAAAGTATTTTAAAGTATTAGATACACCTGTATTCAAATCCAGTACCATCTGGACTAAAAATAGAACTATATCAATGCATTAGCATGTGCTGCCATAGAGTCATTTAAGCAGCTGCTGTATTTCACAGACTCAATACTGTCAGGTTTTAGCAATGCAACTTGTGTCTGCACACTGCTAACCTACACGCAAACATGTGTATCTCACATGTGTATTTGTTAACTGTTGTGCAAACCTGCTGCTCACTGCACTATGGAAATATTTATATTATACCGTATTACTGCTGTTTACTGTCCATTTCTTGTGTATGACATGAAATTACATTTGTAAACATTAGAAACTGAGGGCCCTATCTAACAATATGTCACATATTTATAATGCATACATCTGTTTCCACCACCCAGCACTGAAAACCTGGTGTCTCAGTACTTTTTCCACACATATATCAACCATAGTACCAAATGTAATATCAAATGTGTGCTGTGCAATGCACACCAATCTGGTAACCAGTAGAACTAAAACTATTGACCCATATGTCTAAAATGACTTATCTGCAAGGCTATGGAAGGAATCAGCATGTACCATTTCCACAAGGGCATAGGTGACCTTCAACACACTTGACCCTACCAATTTTGTTTTTCTTAAGGGTACATCTTGCTTATTGAACCTTGTGGACTTCTTGGATTCATAGGTTCATAGGTTCATAGGTTAGTACTAGTCTATTGGCCCTAGGACCTGTACAAGCCTAGCTATAACAGTTCCTTGGCTATTTCTTCTCACAATGTTTATTTCCTTGGACCCCTGTCTAGCAGGGTGACTGATGTGATCCCCGGGGTAAATTTCCTATCTCCCATCTAGTCGTCAAGGTTCCTTTTAAAGAGGACCAAGGAGGTGCTCTGCTTGACATGTATGGGCAGTCTATTCCGGAGTATGGGGGGGTCTCTGAGTCAGGAACCTATCCCTCCAGCATGTTTTGTTCATTGTGATGACAATGTTTTGGTCCTTGGAGTGTGTACCTCTGATGGATTGGGATTTCTTTAAGTGTAGCATGTCCAACAGCTCTGGGTTTGACATGGCTTTGTATGTTAAGCAGCAATCACCTCTGAGTAGACGATATGCAACAGAGTATAGCTGGAGTTTTTTTAGGCGGTCAGAATAGGGCATCTGCTTTAGGCCTGTGATTCTTTTAGTGGGGTATTTCTGCAGCCTTTCCAGTTGTTGCAGATGTCTTGTAAGGTGAATACCAATTGGGGTGTTATAATCTATGATGGGTCTAATGAGGGATGAGTACAGTGGGACAATGACCTCCTTTTTTCTGGATGAAAAACCCTTAGTGATGAGGTGTGCCACATAGAAGGATTTTCTGTCTGTTGTGGTGATGTGCTTATCGAAGGTGAGACCACTGCTCACCTGTGTTCCTAAGTTTCTTATCACACTTTCAGTGTTTAGTGTACTGCCACGTATGTGATAATTCATGGGTACATGTTTTTTTCCCAAAGGGGATAACTATACACTGCTTGACATTGAGCTTGAGCCCATGGCTCTGGCACCAAGCATCTGTATCTGCAAGGTCCTTTTGTAGAATATCCACATAATTTGGGGATTCAGTAATGGCTTCCAGTTTGCAGTCATCTGTGACCTTTGTTAGCCAGAGTCCCTTAGTGTTGGCCTGTACTTCAAAGAAGTAGATGCTAAACAAGAGTGGTCCTAAGACTGAAGCCTGAGGTACTCTACTTGTCACTTGTCTGGAGCTGGATTTGGAATAGGCTACTTTTACAGTGTGGGTTCTGTCATTAAGCCAGTTGGCAACCTAATGAGTGACATATGGATTTATGCCCAGCTTAGTAAGTTTATCTATGATTCCACAGTAGAGGATTGTGTTGAAGGCCATGGCAAGGTCCAGATGGCTGTGTGGACTGCCTTACCCTCATCCACAGCCCTGGAGACTGATTTAAAAAAGTCAATCAGGTTCAGGAGACAAGATTGGCCCTTCAAGAATCCAAACTGGGTGGGGTCCAGTGTTTGAAGGTTGTCAATGTCTTTGTTTATAAGTTCCATGATAATACATTCCATGGCCTTGCAAATCAGGCTCATCAGACCGATGAGACAGTAGTTCCCAGGATCCAAGGTGGATCCCCCCTTGTGGAGTGGGATAACTGTAGCTGTGTGTCACTCAGTGGACATGAAGCCTGAGGTGATGTTATAATTAAACATGACATTTAAGTGTGGTGCCAGTTCATTTTGTAGTTCATGAAGTACACAGCCTTGGATGTCGCCTGGACCCATGGATGCTGTATTCTTAGCTTTGGAAAGTGCGGTTTATACCCGTGTGGCCATGATTACCTGAATGTGGCAATCGGTCAGTATTGAGATGGGCCCTTTAGGGGGTGAGAGAGGGTGAAGTTGGCACCAAATCAATCTGCCAGGATATTGGCAATGTCCTTGGGATCGGTATATTAAATGCCATTCTGTTGTAGCTCAGAGCAGATCTGAGCATTGCCATTTAGATTCTTGACATAGTTATAGAATGCCTTGTGGTTGCCTTTGGAATCTTTGGTAATTCTATTTTTCATAACTAGCTTTTGAAGATTTTATGAGGGATTTCAGCTTCTTACTGAGGCTGGTAAGCCAGTTTTTTGCATCCTGGGATTTTCCTCTTTTCTGCAACAGTTTCTTCCTTTTGTTGTATAGTTTGTTTATGACAGGTGACCACCAGATTAGCTTTCTTTTTCTGGAGGAGAACATCTTGGTTCTATTTGGGGTGGCATGATTCATGCACAAGTGGATGTGCTCATACAGTACTTTAGTGTAGGACCCAGCAGTCAAACTTTCAGTTCCCGTCTGCATGGGTGTCATGAAGTTTGTCACTTTGACTTGAGTAGCATGAAGTTGACCTTGGAGAAGTTTTTTACGGATGTTTCCTTAATGGGGGGGGTGGGGTGGGATGTGGATGTCAAAGGTGATGAGCTTATGGTCAGACCTAACCACTGGTGTGGAGCATCGATTTCCCATGTTGGTAATGACCAGGTCCAGGATATTGGAGCCCTTGGTGGGACTATGGATTAGTTGATCCAAGGCACTGGAATTTATGAATTCCAAGAACTACTGGGAGAAGGTGTTGGTACATGAGTAGATTTCCCAGTTAGTGGCAGGGTAGTTGAAATCACCCAGTATTAGGGTGTTTGGTTGTATCTTAATATTTTCCAGTATGTTTAGAAAGGCATAGTGAGAATCTTGGGGTATGGTGGGGGATCTGTAGCAAGCTACAGTTTGGATTGCAGTCTTACCTAGTGTTAGTTGCACCTGGAGAATTTTGGATGCATTGTATTGGGCAACTAGCTCGCATGTGTGAATATCCTTGGTGAATATGGACAGTCCTCCACCTTTAGTGTTTCGGTCCTGGATTGGTGGACAAAAAGTGTGGTAAGAGTTGTAGCCTGGTATTGCAGGGATGATCTCTAGAGCCTTGAACCAGGTCTCAGTTACTGCACAGATATCAATGTTCTCCATTTTTAGGAGTGCCTCAAGAAAGTGCATTTTGAGGTTTAGACTTCTAGCATTGAGTAGCATTATCTTCAGATTTTGCATACTTGTACCTGTTACAGTGGTGGTTTTGTCCTTTGAGCCTTGCCCCACAGACCTGGATGAGGGATAACAGGACATACCACCTATGTTAACTTATCCAAGACCTTTGACACTATCCCTTTTTCATGTGTCATAGTGAAGATCTCCCATGTGGGAATTAAGCCGTACAGTAGTATAGGTATTGGTAACTGGCTCACTAACATAACACACACTCTCAAAATTGGGGACTGCACCTCCACCAGTAGCCAATTACCTTTAGAATACCACAAGGATGTGTGCTGGTTCCTCAGCTGTTTGCAAACTACTTCTCTGAAGTGCAGGGAATGGTAGATAGTCTGTGGTTTACTAAATTTGCAAATGACTGGTAACTGAATGCACTAATATAGAGTACCCCAGTGATGGTAACATATTAAGGAAAGTGCTGCCACACACAAATGATTGATGCCAAACTCACAGACTGAACCTTAAAGCATATAATGGCTCATTGCACCCTTTGGGAATGAAGCACCCTTGCTAATTATGATATACATAACAGACCTCTAAGCTAAAACATAGTGTTGTGAGACTTGGGAGTACAGGTTGATAGTAATCCAGATATTCATCACTGTGTCTATAATGGTGATACATACATTCTGCATTGCGCACATCATACATACTGACATCACATCCAAGACTCGGGTGGTCACACCTCTGCTGTACTTTACTCTTATCAGACCACTAATTCAATACAATGTTCCCTTCTGTCTGAACCTCACCAGACACCTCCAGCAATTATAGAAAATACAGGGTTGAACCTGAGAGACTTCAGAGTGTCTAAACATGACATACATGGAATGACTGAAAGACCTGTTAGTGTACTCAGTATCATGCAGGCTATTGAGAGGTGCCCTATGGCTGCCCTACAGTGCAGACTCAGACCCTGTCCTACAGGTAATGTTGCACATCTGCAAATCAAATGGGACAAGAATAACATGGTCCATAGTTCTCAACATAGCCTGTGACATAAACAAAATATACAGGGCCAGTAGGTGCTGCTCACAAAATCACCCTGCTAGCAATGACCATCCAACTATGCTCAATAAGTGTATTTGTGTTTTTACACAGCTAGGCTTCTAAACACCATAGGGCCATTAGGCTAGTAGCCTCCTATGTACATATGAAGCTATGAGCCTATTCAGGTCTCTCAGCATTTTGTCTCTCACATAACCTGCTAATTTTATCTACTAAAAGTTCACCTGCAGTCTTGTAAAAGTCAGACTTGTGCCGCAGTGCTTGCATAACATACTGTGTTCTATAGACTATGTACTTAGACAGGAAGTGGTTCTGTTCTCACTGCAGTCAACTAGGTGTTTGTATGTCTGTGTCTAGCTAGAAGAGTAGAAGTGTGTATCCTAAAGTTACCGCTCCAATCCCATGGATTGACAGTATTTTGATGTTGCACATGCATACACATCCATGTCATGCAGGCCTCCCAACGTCTTCTCTCCAACATGCACTGCTGATGTCATCCACCATAAGTTGATCTGCAGCCATGTAAAAGTCATACTTGTGCTGTTGTGCTTGCATAAAGTACTGAGTTCCATAGTCTGTGTACTTTGATAGGTGTTCTATTCTCACCGCAGTTAACTGTGCATGTGTGTTTGAGCTGTTGCTTGACATTACAGACAGCATTTTCACCAGCATGTGGGACATTGTTATATTCTCTTCAACAGACACTGCTGATTTCATCAGCTATAAAGTATTTTCTGAGGCACTTCTTCAGCTATGGTGCTTGCGTACAGTACTGTGTTCTGTAGTTTGTGTACTTAGGTAAGTGCTCTATTTTTACTGCAGTCAACTGTGTGTGTGTGTGTGTGTGTGTGTGTGTGTGTGTGTGTGTGTGTGTGTATGTGTGTGTGTGTGTGTGTATACTTGCTTGACAGTACAGAGAGCATTTCACAACAGTACAGTGTATATAAAAAGTGTACACACCCCTGTTAAAATGCCAGGTTTTTGTGATATAAAAAAATGAGACCACAATAAATAATTTCAAAACTTTTCCCGCGTTTAATGTGACCTATAACCTGTATAATTCAATTGAAAAACAAACAAATCTGTTAGGGCAAAAATATAAAAAAATAAAAATGTACAATAAGCTGGTTGCATAAGTTTGCACACCCTTAAACTAATACTTTATTGAAGCACCTTTTGATTTAATTACAGCATTCAGTCTTCTTGGGTAGGAGTCTATCAGCATGGCACATCTTTACTTGACAATATTTGCCCACTCTTCTTTGAAAAAGGGCTCTAATCTGTCAGATTGTAAGAATATCTCTTGTGCATAGACTTTTTCAGGTTACCCTACAGATTTTCTATTGGGTTTAGGTCTGGGCTCTGACTGGGTCATTCCAAAACATTAATTTTATTCCGGTGAAGCCATTCTTTTGTTGATTTAGATGTATGATCGGGGTCATTGTTGTGTTGAAAGCTGAAATTCCTCTTCATCTTAAGCTTTCTAGCAGACACCTGAAGGTTTTGAACCAAAGGAGACTGGTATTTGGAACTATTCATAATTCCCTCCAACTTGGCTAAAGCCCCAGTTCCAGCTGAAGAAACGCAACCCAAAGCCTGATACTACCACCACCATACTTCACCTTGGGGATGGTGTTCTTTTGGTGATGCGAAGTGTTGTTTTTGCAGCAAATGTACCTTTTGGAATTGTGGCCAAAAAGTTCATCCTTGGTCTCATCAGGCCATAACACATTTTTCCGGCATGCGTTTGGGAGACTTGGTGTATTGCTTTGCAGATTTTAGCCAGGCCTGGATGTTTTTCTGTGTAAGAAAAGGCTTCTATCTTGCAACCCTACCCCATAGGCCAGATATATGGAGTATACGGGAGATTTTTGTCACATGTAGTACACAACCAGTATTTACCAGAAATTTCTGCAGGTCCTTCAGTGTGTCTTATCTTTTCATCAATTTTGGAGTGATGTGCATTTTTTTGCAATGTCACTGTTGTCCCATATTTTCTCCACTTTTTGATGACTGTCTTCACTGTGTTCCATGGTATATCCAATGCTGTGGACATTTTTGTACTCATCTACTGACTGATACCTTTCAACAATGGGATCCCTTTGATGCTTTGTAAGCTCTCTGTGAACCATAGCTTTTGCTGTAGCAGGCAACTGAGTAAATCTCAGGCAAAACCTTACTAGGACAGCTGAACTTAATTTTGGGTTAATCAGAGTCTCTTTAATTGATGGCAAGTGTGTACCCAAGAAGACTGAATGCTGCAATTAAATCAAAAGGTGCTTCAACAAAGTATTAGTTTAAGGGTACGCACACTTATGCAATCAGCTTATTCTACATTTTTCTATTTTTTATATTTTCCCCTAATATATTTGTTTGTATTTCAATTGAATTGTATAGGTTATAGGTCACATTAAAGGTGGGAAGAGTTCTGAAATGATTTATTGTGGTCTCGTTTTTTTATATCACAGAAACCTGGCATTTTAACAGGGGTGTGTACACTTTTTTAATCCACTGTATGCGGGACATTACTTTTAATATCTTCCTCTCAACCAGCTCTTCTGATTTGTGGATGTGCAGTATACACATCAGGACAGGGACAGAGATGTCCTGTAGTCCAGGCACAAGTCAACACATCCTTTCCAATACAGATTTCTGGAAAAGGGCTCTCAGTATATTCATGCACATCTTCTTGGTGTGAAATCCCTGTTCAGCTGCTACAGATGTCTGGTAAGGTACATGCAAAAGGATGCATTATTTATTTATTTTTATTTATTTATTTATTTTACATTTGTTTTCCGGGTTTGTCCGACTGAGCTGAGTAACCCTTTTTCAGCAGAGGCCCTGGGAGAAAAGCTCCAATGAGTTATACAAATTATCATTTACAAGAAACAGTCAGCAGCAAAAGAAAATTCATAATTTATACAATAATAAATAAATGATAGAACAGTAAATATTAACACCTCAAAAACTGAAGACTTGGCAGTAGGCATAAAGATAAAATTATAGTCTTGTCAACAAAGATAAAGAGCATGCATCATTCAAAACAGTGTTTAAGCAATGTGCTTATAGGGGGAGTAAGATATGCGATAGTAAGTAGGTGGGAGTAGGCAGTGAGAGCAGTCCTACAAACCATGCCATGATGTACTGAAAGCTCATTTCCTGAAATCTGTATTGGAAAATATGAGTTGACCTATGCCTGGACTATAGGACATCTCTACTTATTGTGCTGAATTAGTGTTCAGATGAGGTTTGAGTACAGTGCTGGTGTATCCTCTTCAGATCTGGATACAATGCCCTCACTTCTGAGGTGCACAATGTAGCCTTTCCATACCACTGTGGACAATTGGTCAAAATTCAGATTGCTATGTATGTATGTTTCCAGTTTTTGGACCACTGGTTTCAGCTTGGGGGGAGTGTTATCAATGGTGTATTTACCAGGAAATTAAACTTTGCATAAGGCACAAATCCAGACACAAGTCATATTTTCTATCCTGGACTGTTGAGAAATAGATTCCAAACAGCATAGGGCCCAGCATAGATTCTTGTTGGTACACCAATTGTGACAGCTCCATTGGTAAAGGTTGATTTACCAACATTCACAGAATGTGGAATGTTGGTGAGGGCATTGGTTAACCATCTAGTAACATAAGTGTTAATCCCCAGGTGGCAGAGTTGATCAATGATACCTGAGCAGGGGGATTGTGTCCAAACCCTAGAACAGATCAAAATAGGCAGTATGCACTGTGTTACCTTCATGCAGGCCTATCACACAAAAACAATGGACTGTCACAGCATCACAAATCACCTATAGTGCGATTCAGAACATACGCCTACCTGACAGGGTGTGATACACACTTCAACACACCCTTCTAATGGACTATGTTCCCATAGAAGAGTGTGCATCCATCTGAGTGAGCTGGGGACAGCACCTGATGCATGCATGTATAGATACATACTGACATCCTGACTCCTAATCTGTGAGGTAGAGCAACATGTCAAGAATCTACTTGGAATATCATAGCTGTGTGCAAGAGACATGTATGATTTCTTGATGCTACAGCTATGTCTCTAACATCTGTCAGATGCCCTCAAAGAACATCATCTTATGGAACTTGAAAAGAGAAAGGCAGTCAGTAGGAGTCCACACTGGAAGCATTCACCTCACAATAATAGATGTGGCCATCAACACCTATATCACCAAGGGGTAGAATAGTGGATCACATATGTGGCATCTAAATATGTAGGATTGCATGAAGTGACCTATATCTCATGTCCACTAATCAAGTGTGTACATCAGGGCTGTCTGCTTGGGCCTTTCCTGTCCATGAGTGAAAGCACAGACATCAGGAATGACATACGCATACTGTGTCCCAACAGCTGTCTGGAGGACTACAGATTCTGGACTCCAACTGTGATATTGGTATAATACAGACAGCAGTGGTGGTGCTGTGGTAGCATTGCTGCCTCACAGTTAGACATTGCCTGTTTGATTCTCAGTTTGAGCGTCTTCTGTGTGGCAACATGCATGAATGGGCATTCCTTCGTTGAAGGTTGTGCGTTAGGCCCAGCAAGCCAGCACGTAAAACTCTACTGCCAATCATTAGCAGACCGGAGTTCCACTGTGGCATCCCCTAACTGGGAAAAGCCAAAAGACACAAACAAACAAACAGACAGTATCAACACATATCAAAGACTGCATGAAAACACATGAGATGAAGAAGAAAAAACATGTGGGGATTTGCTTTGCTATTCAAGCAAATGAACAAACCAAAGAGCATGCAGACGTCACATCCTATCAGCAGACCAATTGTTATGTATCCTGTGATCTGGGATATAAGATATGTGGAATGTCCACCAGCATGTGTCCATGGTGGTGAGTACACCCTTAATGCCTTCAAAATTCACAGCCTTCACCACACCAATACCTGAGTGCAAAGCACCCTTCCTCATGTCCCTCCATACACATCTTCCAGTAATGAGTAACTGAAGTGGCGCCATCTTTGTCACTGTGAGCATGTCACACATCTATTGGTGCCTACCTAGATATTAGTTTTGTTGCATAAACATTACTGTCTGATGGCACTGAACCCCCATCAAGGTGTAATACCACATGCATGTGTGATATCCATTTTAGTGATGCACTCATGAAATACATAGCTGTTTAATGATGATGGCATGATTTACATCATTTGTGGCAGTTTGCCATATATATATATATATATGGATCTTTCTCCGACACGAAAACACCGACACATGAAATAATCGAAACTGCAAATCACGGACATTTAACAGGTAACGGGTTTAAATTTCGCTAATCATGCCTACCATAAGGACTAAGTAATACAATGATCGTAACACATGCATAACACTGCCACACTTATTAAAACATGGTAGGCATGATTAGCGAAATTTAAACCTGTTAAATGTCCGTGATTTGCAGTTTCGATTTTTTCATGTGTCGGTGTTTTCGTGTCGGAGAAGTGGATGTCGATCTTCTCAGTTGTCGATGTACTAACCTGGATCCATATATATATATATATATATATATATATATATATATATATATATATATGTATGTATGTATATATATATATATATATATATATAGAGAGAGAGAGAGAGAGAGAGAGAGATCTGCCATGTACACCAGACTACTAGCCTGTAGGGATCATAATATCAAATGTGTCTCTTCACACCTCCTGCATATGTTAATATCAGGAGAGTGTGCTTGATTACACTCATAGATTGCTGACATGCCCTAAGATCTGTACAAGTGTATTGATGCAGAACCATCTATGCTCACTCAGTAACACATATGTAGTGTCAGAGGCATGGGTATTACTGGTGGTATTATTCTGATATTGCCCATGATTGTGAGTGATGCTTTTATTGTTGGCCATGAGCCTGTATCTCTGTCCTACTTGTTGAAAGCCTCTGCTGACAATGCAAGCATACTCAGGCAAATCAGTTTTCACAGCTTCACAATATGCACACAACCCCAGTTGCATTTAACATCTATGATACATATCCTCTCCATTGTTCATGTCTGGATGCTTATATCGCACAGACATCCTAGTGAGAGTCGCATCATATACATTTGTCACTATGCAGTCCATACTATGCCATGTGGAGATGTGATTAGTGCTCCTTCTGCAACTGTCTTCCTTATACATTTCCTCATGAGCGGTACATTACAATGTTTCACCTGTTGTCCTTTCTGTTGTTCATCCCTAAACTTCATCTGCATGTCCTTATTCCATAAATACACTTCCCATGACTGTTTCTGATAAATGGCAGTCCATTTACCCTTACAGAGCATTGACACAATTTGTACAGACTGCCTGGAATGGGATTCCACAATACTCAGCACTATATACACTGTCCTGTCCTGTGCCTGCAACTTGTACATTAGTACATGAAAAATCCTGATGGTCTTTGTGGCATTACATGCAATCCCGCTAACCCAGTATGCTGGAGTGTACTCATACACTGTCCTGTCCTGTCCCTGCAACACAATACATTAATGTATGAAAAACCCTGGTGGTTCTTGTGCCATTCTGTGTACTCCAGCTAACCTAGTTTGTTATGCTGTAACTAAGTTTGCTATCCTTGTTGCTTTACACTATTTCCTGGCCACCATGAAATCCTTCTTGCTTACGTTTGAAGGTGAACTGAGGCAAGAATATTCATTAAGTGCTGCTGCTCACCATGCAAACATGTAAACTCTTTGTAGGCTTTGTGTGAAGCCTACATGGAGTTTATTGAATGTCAGGGTGTAATTATTTTTCTAAATGTTCCAATGCATCTTTATGCACTTTTCCTTTAGCCACCTTTCTTACATCATATAACCACTGTAAACATTTCCATATTTAATCCTAAAATTCATCCACCATTCAGACCAATCTTTAAAGAATGTCCTCATCATAATATGATCTCTCCATGACTGCATTATTAATCTTTTTCCTTCTTTATCCAGTTTTTTTCATTTAACATTTGTATTCATTTACATATTTCTATATATTCCTTATTTCCTCTATCTCTATCCATATATCCATATTGCTAAATGATCAAAAAAAAATGTTTCACTTGATTCTCTATACCTTATGATTAGTCCTGCTGATGTAAAATAATCTACTTCCATCCTATAAGCACCCCTTCTACACGTCCATAAATTTCTACCCCGAGTATTGATTTACCACACCTCATAACTTCTGATAATTTTCTAACATCATTTCCTTTCTTTTACATGTACTTCTTATGTCACTGTTAGTTTCATGTCAATATAATATTCATATTAACCACTACATAATCTAGAATTTGATTAAATAAACTTCCTTTTGTTTTGCATGCAACATAGGCATATACTGCTATAATTTTATATGCTTGTTCTTCCCATTTAAATCCACAGTAGTTAACCTTTCTATTCTTGCTATAAAGAATTCCTATTCCAGAACATCTATCATTTTCCAAATTCCAAATTAACTTCCCCCATAATCTTTCTGTTTGTAATTGTTCTTCATTTGGTAAAACTCTTGTATCTTCTAGTAGAATTACATCTATATCACATTTATTACACCATTCCAAAACCCCCACGCTACTTACTATACTTTTAATACTATTCACAATCACTGCAAATATCCTAAAGTTACTACTTTCTCTTTTCCTTAAACTTCTAGGGATTATCGGTCAGATTCAATAAAGTCTGCACTGTCTGTTTACACCGTGTGCATGTTACAGCAAGGTGCACACACAGTGGAACACTGTTTTAGATTCTGTAAGTGGCTCTACATGATGTGTAGATCCACTCAAACAAGGTGAACACCATGGCATGCAAATTACAGCATAAGCAGCTGAATTGTATGCTAATCAACCAATCCAAGATGGATGAGCTATTCAACAAGCTATAAAGTAACTGTGTAGACTCAGTGGTGGTTTTCACTGTGAATTCCAAAACCTATTGGAATACAGCCATTGAAAGGAGTCTACACAGAAACAATGTTAGGGGCTGCGGTTGCTTTAATTCATGTGTATGTGCAACAGGCTGAAGTCTAGGCTGCTGTTGCTGCTAACTGACCAAGGCCAAGAAGGAGAAGAGTTTTCAGACCTCGGTAACTTATCACAGTATACATGATGTTGAAACTGTAGAGTGCTACAGATTGGACAAAGACACACTACAGGAACTCTGCACCCTCTCTCATCCTCAACTCAGAGCCAGGGAAAATAAAGGGGAACCCATCCCAGGGGAGACAAAGTTATGTGCAGCACTTAGAATCTTAGCTACAGTTACCTTCCAGAGACCAACAGAGGACATGCTGGGGGTGTCGCAGGCATCAGCATCCAGGATCCTCCATCAGTTTTTGAATGATATGCCCCAACATGCTAGTGACCACATATATTTCCCCCATACTCCTGAGGATAGGGCTGAAATATGCTGAAGTTCTACCCTGCAACACACTACCTTGAAGTACCAGGTGCCATAGATTGCACACATATAGAAATTAAGGCACTACCCAGGGAACAGGGAATACTCTACATTAATATAAAGGACTTTCACTGTATTAACTGCCAAGTTGTGTGCAATGCCAAAGGAATCATCTTGAATGTGTGTGCTGGCAACCCTGGCAGTTATCACAAGTCATATATCTGGCACACCTCCCAGCTGTATCAGATGTTCTCTAGCGGGGTATCCCACAGGGTCATTTACTGGGGGATGCAGTCTATGCACTGGAACTGTGGTTGATGACACCCATCAGAAATGCATACACACCCGCTGAAGAATGCCATAATGAGGAACATGCTCATACCAGAAATATCACAGAGCACTTGTATGGGCTGCTGAAGCTGTGATTCCAGTGCCTAGATACATCTGGGGAGCCCTGCAATGCAATACACAGGCATGTACTGAAATATTCACAATATGTGCCATGCTACACAATATCACCCTGAGAAAACAGCTTCAGCAGGATCCACAAGGGGATGGAACACACATCCCACCACCAATGCCAAGGTCACCACAGCCACATGCAGGTGAGGAGTCAAATGGGGAAGCAGCAGCTGCTGTGTGTGTGTAGGCAGATGGAGGCATACTCAAAATGCCCTCACATTGGCTAAGAGACAATGCATAGCACACTCACTCACTACCTAAGGGCCTAAAACCTTCCTCCTATGCATATACATATAGAAACATTGATGCCAGGCAACATTCACAACCTTTACCTCCCCATGTATTGGCTATGTACTGCTTGCCCCAGAGTTAGCCCTGAACTAAAAGTGTTCAACCTGCTGGATGTACAAGGTAAGTGCTGAACCTGGAGTGTGTTGTGTAATCATATGAATGAGTGGCTTATCCTTGCATTCTGTTACTTGGTTGTGCAAGCAAGTAAAAGGTGGGAGATTTGTACAGAAATGACTTTAACATGTGACAGCAGAGACTTGTTTGACTTATATGTGTACATTATTAGGTAGTAGGCCTCAGGCATCAAAGATTCACACAGTCATACCTCTCAAAAGTAGTGAAGACCATTGCATGCCCTCAGTTTAACACCATACATTTGTACTGGAAAGTCATTAAAGAGAGAAGTTAGAAAGTAATGATACCCATTGCAGTTTTAGACTTCACAACCCTCACAACAGCATTCACAATAAAGTTGGAAAATGTTGATGCTATCAACTGACTAACTTTCTAAGACTAATATAAGTCAAAGGTACAATTACCAGTTCAATATCACAAATGCAGATATACTAAGCACTAAGTCATGTATGCACCCTGAGCATCAGACAGAAATGTTATGTATCCCTGAATCCAAAAGATACAAAACAGAGAAATGACACAGTTATCATCACTTGCACAGGGTTTTGGGGGGGAGGGGCAGGAAGCCTAGGCTGACACAAAAGGTTGGTGAGTGTGTGTGAGTAAGAAAGAGAAGCAGGCAGACAGTTGGAAAAAACACCAAATGGCCAGTGAGCGAAAATATGTTTTAAATTGCATGGCTGAACCATGTAACAGTTTTGTGTGTGTGTGTGTGTGTGTGTGTGTGTGTGTGTGTGTGTGTGTGTGTGTGTGTGTGTGTGTGTGTGTGTGTGTGTGTGTGTGTGTGTGTGTGTGTGTGTGTGTGCGTGTGTGTGCGTGTGTGTGCTGTGTGTGTGCGTGTGTGTGTGTGTGTGTGTGTGTGTGTGTGTGTGTGTGTGTGTGTGTGTGTGTGTGTGTGTGTGTGTGTGTGTGTGTGCCTGTAATGGTTCTCCAGGTGAAACTGGTGTGTGAGTGCCTGCGTGAACACAGCCAAGCTCTGTGCTACTTCTACATCTTGCTATGTTGGACAGATGTGAATGATGAGCAGAAGAGGTGGCAGTTCATCATTATCATTACTGACCACAAGAAATGGCTCTGCTAAGAGTTGCACTGGTACTTCCAAGCCCACAGTTAGATGCATTGCTGTTACCTGAACATGAGTGATATCTGCTGGATGAGCTCCCCTCATGAGTACTCCCAGGACCAAAGCCCCATGGCCTGCCATGTCTGGGTGTTGTCACCTCACCCACTGATGGAGCAGTGGAAGTACTGCCACTATGGGAACATGATTAGACAAAGCCCCATTGGCTAACAGCAAATTATGTGGCTGACCTAATCTCAGGAAAATACTGTCCCCCTCCCAGTAGATGTTCCATCACAGACTCCAACATGTCATTCATCTAATCCATTGAACTGCAACACTATGGAGGCAGTCACACATGTCAGCTTGTACCACATCTACAACTCTAAGCATTTCTCTGGAGCACTTATGGAAATGTGCCTGTGCCTTCATGATGGCCCTAAACATAGGTTGAGTGGAATGGGTTGAGGATGGACAGCAGGCCTCCTCAAGAATCCCTAACATCCTTCCTGCATGGCACCTCACCCACACTTTGGCTATGGCCAGAATCAACAGGCACTGAAGCTGCAACTACACTTTCCTGATCAATTGTCTCACCCTACACCTGTCCAATATCTGTGGGCTTACTAGAATGGGTAGAGATAGGCCTACTGACTGTGCCCGATGGAATTTCAGGGGATTGCTGTATGTCAACCTCAGTGTCAGAGTCAACCTCTGCACCCCTCTGCCTGTGCCTCTGTTTGGTCACCATCATCATCAGAGTATGCTGATACTCTGACATCAGGTGGTAGAATTCCCACACTTCCACTGTCAGGATCACCTGTGATAATAATCAACAAACACAGGAACAATTAATAGCTATACTAATATATTCCAACATATGCTAACAAAATAAAAGTGGTGTCACTATTAGACAGCACAACAATACACACAACAGTCCTGACGTCAACATCTCTCTCTCTCAGTTCTGTTCATGCCATGCAACACATTTGGCAATGAATGTCATCTAACACTTGTTTTTTCTGTAGTGCTTATGATCTATGGGGTTGAGTTGCTAGCCCAGCACCCAACCCTCCTCAGAGGGTGTATCACACACTCACACACACAGTCAGACCCAAAGCCAATTTAGAGCATCCAAAACACCTTCTACATGTCTTTGGAATGTGAGAGGAAAGCAGACCATCTGGTGGAAACCCATGCGAACACAAGGAGAACATGCAGTCTCTGCAAAGAAGGCACTCTAGCTAAGAATCAAACCAGACAACCTTTTGTTGTATGGCAATGCTAACAGCTGCACCACTGTGCTAGTATCAGCATCACACACTAAAATATTTATTTGAATTGCTCATTAGTACTGACGTAAAAATGTTTGATTTTCCATGTGCAGATTATGGCATCTTCTGTATGCCAGATGGTCTTGGAAGAAGTTAGGAAAAAGGTAAGGACAACATCATCATAATTAACAGTAACACAGGGGTAATACTTTTCCTATCTATATGTCCATGATCTATACATTAAACAAGAACTTGGATGACAAATCTAACCTAAGTCCAGGTCCAATCAGAAAATGTTGTTAACTGTAGCAGTCTTCAACCCACTCCCACAAATAAAAATCCTTGTGAAACAAAACTAAAGTGCTGATTTGAATTGTTTTACTATACAACAGTATTTAGCAATTGAGATATCAAAGCCTGCCTGGAAGCTCCTCGTGGGACATGCTTGCTGTCCCTGAAACAGTAGAACCAATGTCAAGGACATGATGTTCTGCACTTTCCTAGTGGACAGGAACTCTTCACTTGCTGTTAGTGGTGGCTCTGCAGCAGCCCCCCTGGTACCCATCTGATCAAAGTCCAGTGCAGCTGTTCCCCTCCATGCAGATGAGATGAAGTCAGTGCCCTATGGCATACCTGGTCATATGTCCTGGTATGGCCACCCACTGCATTAATGTCTGCAACGACTTGCTGCCAAATCTGTATTATGCCTGATATATCTCCACTTCCCCTCTCAGGCAGGAAGGTACCATGTTACCTAAAAGCTTCAAGAATGATCTGATTCTCAGGGACAGTGAAGGGATTTTTTTCTGGATAGAGATGCCTGGGTGATATACTTCTAATTATCCTAAAACACAGCAGAAAGATAATACACTAGTGTATTACATAGCTACAAAATAACTCTTCCCAAACAAAATAGAAAATGTTGCATTTCAGTATTAACAACTGGAGAAAAATAAAACCCTTTAGAGATTTGAAATATGAACAACAGGCTGGATGCAAAAAAAGGAAGTAGCAATAGCAACATATCCTTGTGTGTGCCATAAGAGAAATGCAGCTTTGCTCCTCCATCCCCAAAAGAACAGACACATTTATATTTGGCTAACAAACCATCTTTGAGATGCTACAAGTGTTATCAAATGAACTGTCCCTGAAATATGACTACAGATTTGACACAGAACATTCCATGTTATGATATTGCCAATAATGTATACCTGTGAAATGCCCTGATAAACATGAACATGCCCATGCCATCAGTACACTTATAACTAATGCATGTAAAAGCCTTTCATAATCCAAATATATGTATATGTAAACTGCATACACATATATACATATATATATATATATATATATATATATATATATATATATATATATCTATATATATATATATATATATATATATATATATATATATATATATATATATATATATATATATATATTCTAGTATACAGATATTTTGTAATTACATTTCAGCATATGCAGTACATAGCTAACAAAATGCAGCATGCCTTCTCAAGTTCGGTAATCCTCTGTGAAAATATATCCCAAAGGAATAGCCTCTTTTCTGTGTTCTGCACATAAACAAGTCTCCTCACCCTCTGTTTCCCCTAGATACATGGTTGCATTTTTATAGTGTATATACAGGGCTGTCAGAATGGTGAAGATGCAAATGAGGTGTGAACTCCTTAGAATTGCTGAATCTCAAATGCTTGGTTCCATGTAACAAATGTTAACATAGTTCAGGCACTCCCTCAGTATTTGTTTCTAAAGGATTGCAACTGTGAATGATTACTTGTAGGGTGAAGGGAAACACAGCAGAAATGCAGACTGCCCTACATCCAGTGGGTGTGTCAGGTTAGACTTACAAAGTGTTAGAAGCAATTATTTCAAGGTTGGAAATTTAAGTAAGTAGCACACAATTCACATGTTCTGTTCATTAACATTCAACCACCCCTTTATTTGTCGGCAGTTGCATATTATATTATTGCCATTTAATATCCTCACATAATTTAAGGGCAATTATATAGAATGCCTTACAGATTGCATTTCTCAGATTACTGGTCAGATAAGAGAAGAATGAGAAGCAAACGTAGAGAGGTTAAGACAGACCTACAAATTTTCAAATGATACTCATACCTGGCTATGTGATCACTTAGTTCAATACATCCACAAAATAATAAATGTACAAATAACATTTTTATGATTTCATATTACTGTAGATGATGTTGCAGTTGGTTACATGTAGAATGATTTCAGTTCATTGCTGCAAAGTTGTTCGTGTAGCAAAGAGAGATAAGGTACCCTTACTGTGTTCTGAATGCTCATTTGAGTGAGAGTTCAAATTAAGACCTATGTGGAAATATGTCATGTGTACTAACATTTTGTAGTGTGTATGTCATAGATTGTTTTTCCTCATTTCAAATACTTTTCCTTTTTTTTGGGGGGGGCATCGTTTGCACATCATCACTAAATGCTCCACAGTACAGTGAGGTAGGCCAGCCCCAGTGGGTCAGCCTGCCCCCCCTTTACTGGCTTCAGCATTAATGCCCAGCATGTCTGAGACCCAACCTGGCAGCATTGCTTCTGCTGCCCATGGACTACCTCTACCCTCAGATAGTACTGCCCCAGCAGCTATTGCACTGGTACCCTTTGGGAGCAGTGGCAGAGATGGGGATTTCCTCACCCACCAGGACATGCCAGTGTTGGTACATAGTGTTGCACACCACACCACTGGTGTACGCCTATGTTGGATGGAGATACTGCTCTCCATCATGATCAATAGGAAAAGGAGAAGATGTCAAGCACTTCCGCTGCTAAGGGGAAAGCAATGTCAGTCCAGTGGGTGAGGACTTGATTCTCACTGTCTCCAAGTTTGATGGGCATGAGCCTGGGTTATCCCCTCCTTCACTCCAACTATGGTGTCCCCCAAACTTTCAGTTCCTCTCTGTCCTTGTCTTCTGTCTTGTTTGTATTGTTTGCCTTTGTTTACTCATCTACCAAACTTGCCTGACACAGACATACCTATGTCTCTTACTCAGCATTTCTCTGTTACAGAAATTAAAAACAAAAATTGGGCACCTGACCCACAAAAAATATCATCCCATACATAGCTCTCCATTTTGCACATGTGTCTTCTTGGCACACTTGATTCTGTCCAATTGGCTATACAACATGATTACATTGTTGTCACACCTCTCTCTGTAGGTGATAGCCCAAATTCAGCTATTATTCTGTGCAAAAAGGTTCATATTAGCCACAAGGAAATACCTAAAAACAAAATGGTCTTGCCACTGTAGCCAACCACCTTGAAACCACCATCCTTTCCCCTATTTCACCACCTCACTCAATGTATCTCTAACACTATTCCCCTGCCTCTTCTACCTCTTCCCTTCCTCTATCTCCAACCACTCAGTTTATACAGTCTCAAAACAACCTACCTGTCTAATCTGTCTCCTGTACTCTACCTCCCCTACATCTCTTACTAGCCATTCCTACTTTCCTTTCTTGTTTCCAAACTCCTATACAACTAGATCCTCCCCACTTTAAATAAGCATCTGCCTAACTATTAACTCTAAGCAGCTAAAATAATATTGTAACTAGTCACATTTTCTTCTGCTAATTGTTTAAAACATTGTTTGTAACAATTCATATACTTGTCTGCCAATTGTTAATACTCTGTATAATTGAATTGCCTGAAGAGCTTTTTTTTTTTTTTTCTCCAGGTCTCTGCTTGTAAGATCCTATAGCTGATTGTTACGACTATGTTACTAAAATTTAATAAATTGTTTTCTAGTCCAGAGGAGCTTTTTCCCCGGGTCTCTGTTGAAAATGAGCCAAAAACTCAGCCAGACTAACCCAGTTAACAAATGTAAAATAAATAAATAAATATTTTATCAGTTTTTACTGTTGAGGAAATGGATAGCTATGCTTCTTTCCTACCCCACTCCTGCACATTCCTATATTGCTTCCTCTTTGTTCCTCCCTTTGCTTGCTCCCCATTTTCACCACTTTCTACCTATCCCAT